>NW_005872130.1:0-21410 GCF_000147115.1 Myotis lucifugus
GGGGGGGTGGAGGACCGGGCGGAGGAATGGGTCACACACCCTAAGGAGGGATCAGAAGGGGACACACAATGCCTTCGGTGCTATCTGCATCTATTTTGCCTTCTTGTTTTAAGCACGGCCCAGCCCTGCAGGTTGGGTGTCAGCTCCCCGTGTCAGAGATGCATGGGGGGCTGCAGAAAGGCAAAGGGGCTTGGATGAGGTCACACAGTTTGTGAGTGTGGCTTTGCAGCTGGAGCTAAAGTCTCTTCAGGTGAAAACCTCGAACTTGGATCCTGCATCATCAGGGAACTACCGTCTCCCAAGATCCAGATCAGTTAGGGCAGTTACTTTAATCACCTTGCTACCTTCCTGGCTATAAAAGTCATACCTATTCATTATTTTTTTTTTAAATGTCAAAAATCACAGAAAAGTGTAAACTAGTGAAATCACCTCATATTTTCACTCCTCTCATTATTTGATGTACACTCAGAGTTCTTCAGCACACACCCCATCCCGCCCCCACATAAAGAATTGGCTACACAGTATTAATTACTGTGGCCACCCCCTTCTTTTAAGGCAGTGGTTCTCAACCTTCCTAATGCCGCGACCCTTTAATACAGTTCCTCATGTTGTGGTGACCCCCAATTTCATTGTTACAAATTGAACATCATTAAAGCATAGTGATGAATCACAAAAACAATATGTAATTATATGTGTGTTTTCCGATGGTCTTAGGCGACCCCTGTGAAAGGGCCGTTCGACCCCCAAAGGGATCCCGACCCACAGGTTGAGAACCGCTGTTTTAAGGCCTCTTACGTTATCCTCCACCTTTTCACCACCAGACATAATGTTGTGATCGCATCTTTGGTGACTTGCCTGATAATTTCCTTAGGATGATTTTCTAGGAGTGGAATTTGGGGATCAAGGTGTTTGCCAGTCAGTTAGGCTTTTGACCCATCGTGGTGTCAAATTACCCGCAGCAGGTTAGGTCGCTTTATACTTGGGCCAGTCAGTCAGAGCGCCCACCCCCCTGTACCCCACATCAGATCGTCCCAGTCCTCAGCCGCTTCACACGGGTGCCTCTTGGGCTTTATTCTGCTCTTCTATGTACCTGCCAACCCCACTCCTCTTCCGCATGACAGGTCTTGGGTGTTCAACACATTTATACACAAGACATTTCAGGCTGTGCCACTAATTTAATGGGAAAGCCTCCCCCCTCCCCCATGGGCCTCAGTTTCTCTATCTGTACAGTGGGAGGTTGGACCCCTCAGGCGATAAGGCCTGCGTCAAGCTCCGACTTCTTCTGACTTTCAGGACCAGGCCCTAAAATTCCCGCGGCCTCACTCTCAGCCCCCATGCTTAGGCCTAGGGCTGCTGGTCCCGTCATTCACCCCGATCTTTCCCGCCCAGGCAGGAGTTCCAGAGGGAGGACATCAGCTTGAATTACCGGGACGCTGACGGGGACCTGGTTCGGCTGCTCTCAGATGAGGATGTGCGGCTCATGGTGAAGCAGGCCCGAGCGCTCCCCTCCCAGAAGCGCCTCTTCCCCTGGAAGCTGCACATCACCCAGGAGGATGACTACAAGGTCTACAACACAGTCCCCTGAGCTGATGGTGTCCCCGGGCAGGGAGGGGACACCTGACGAAACTGCCCTTTAAGAAAAATTAAACAGACCTTGCCACGTCTGCTCACACAAATCCAGTGGTTTGGCTTCTAACGTGTTGCTTGGCCAGATTCATGGACAGCTCCAACTGCTGCAGAACAAGTAGGCCCTAGATAAGACACACTGTTCAAAGAACTATGAGTCTTGCAAGAAGTGGTGGGGTTCTCCAGTGACCCCCCCAATCTCCCCCCTGCCCGCCATAGTCAGAGCTGGGGCCAGAATCCACTTGGCCCCCATTTCAAGATTGTTCTGAAATGCACAGGCAATGCTGCTGGTAGAATACTGAGTCCTGGGGGAGCGGGGGGCATGAGGTGGGGAGGCTGGACCAGGGCCTCTTGTGGGAGGTCAAGGCCTTGGGGATGAGGGATGAGGTGATCCTGAGAGAGTGGCATCACCGAGTCCAAGCAGAAGCAGAAAAGAGTCCCTCCTGGAGTAAAGTGTCCCCAGTTTGGGATGACGGGAGTCACTCAAATTGAGATGAAGCAAAAGACTCGTTGTCAAAGATCAGCAAATCTCTGTGAATGAAAATGGGCAGTGAGACGGGAGGGTCCTGGGTTCGATTCTGGTCAAGGGCACATGCCCAGGTTGCAGGCTCTATCCCCAGTGGGGGACGTGCAGGAGGCAGCCGACCAATGATTCTCTCTCATCATTGATGTTTCTATCTCTCTCTCCCTCTCCCTTCCTCTCTGAAATAAATAAATAAATATATGAAAATAGGTAGTGATAACAAACAATAGCTTTAGGGTCCCAGGGATTATGGATTATTGATCTACATGACTAAAATGTTTAAAGAAATAAAGAATAAAATCATAACAATGAATAAGCTAAAGAGAATGACCAGGCAAATTTATGAAAGAAAGATAGAATATGTATACGTGTATATATATGTATATGTGTGTTGTATATATGTATACATATGTACATATATATGCATATATATAACTATACATATACATATGTATAGTTTTAAGTGTGTGTGTGTAAATCTGTTGAAACAGCAAACTCAGTGAATGAGTTAGATAGTAAATTACACACAGGTGATGAAAAAACTGGTGAATTGGAAGATAAACCAAAGAAATTACCCAAAATATAACACAGAGAAACAAGTAGTTGGAGAATATGAAAATTAAGAGATACGAACAACAGAATGAGAGTGTTTAAAAATCAAAATCTCAGAATGAGAAAATATAGAGAGCAAAGAAGAAGCAACATTAAATAGATGGCAGATATAATATTTCAAAAGTGATGAAAAACTTAAATCTATGGATACAAGAGGCATGCCTGGGTACGCAGGACAAATAAAAAGTGGTGCAATGCTGGCTACAACGTTTTAAAACAACAAAACACCAAAGTCAAAGAGAAGATATTAAAAACAGTTAGAAAAAGTTGAGATCACTACAAAAATAACAATTAAAATGGTAAGCAGTTTTCTCAACAGCATCCATGGAAGCCAGAGCCAATATTATTATAGTTTCAAATTTTGGAGCCAAAATAACTCTCAATCAAGAACTATATCATCTTTCATTAGTGAGGGTGAAACAAAGATATGTACAGATAAAAACTGAGAACTTGCCACCAAGATACCTGAACTAAAAGTATCTTTAAAGCACATCCTTCAAGAAGAAGGAATGTGGTCCTTGAAGAATAGTCTGAGATGTAAGAACAAAGGATAAAGACAATGGTAAGCATTGCGGTGGATTTGTGTTGTGTTGACTTAGCCTGGGTGAACTAGATTTCCAAGAATTTTCTTTCCTGTATGGATCCAGATAGCATGGGTGATCAGAGACATTTTGTAACAGATTTAGAAGGCAATTGTGAAGCAGCAGCCAACTTCTTTTTAGTTTAGATAAGAGATGCTGTTTCAGCTCATGCACATTGTTGCTTATCTGATGGTTCACATTCTAAAACTTCAGAACACAAAAGTCAAAGAGAAGATCTTCAGAGCTCTCAGATGAAGTTGACATCACTGCAAAAGAAGAGCCTTATAAGACTAGCAGATTTCTCAGTAAAATCCTGATATCAGGTCCCAGCTCTTGTGGTTTCTACTTCTCTTGGGCCAGTTATGTGATTAGCTTCACAGCAAAGGGCACCAGTTTCTTCTGCAGGTCACCTCCACTGGAGCCTTGGGGGTGGTGAGAAACTGACATGGTTACTTACAGTCTGTCCTTTTGGTTCCAGCTCAGACCTGCAGGTTCCAGTTGTCTTTGCTTCTCTCACTTCATGTGCATCTTCTATTTTTTGACTGCCTGCCTGGCAGACCCAACACAGATGCAACAGTATTCTAAGGTGTTTATGCTATTGATAAGCAGAATTGGCTATTAGACTTTGCCAAATTAAATGTGCATGGTAAAATTCAATAAAAATCATGAAAAGAATAGAAACAGAACATATGTATTTCTTAATATTTAAATAAGAATTGATAAGAAAAAAGAAATCAATTAAAAAGAGTTGAGAGAAGAAAAAGAAGTAGGATTCAAAAGATTAGTTGGTAAAAGTAAGTACAAATCTAATCCTACCTAATAAAAGAGAAACATGGTAATTAGCCATATGGCCGCTACCCTTCCCATTGGCTAATCAGTGAGATATGCAAATTAATTGCCAGCCAAGATGGCGGCCGGCAGCCAGGCAGCTTGAAGCTAACATAGAGGCTTCCTTGCTTCAGTGACAGAGGAATCCAAGCTTCCCCGCCTGCGCTGCCGGCCTCTGAGCTTGCAGTTTGAAACATTGTAACAAATATAGAAGCTAAACAAAACCCCAGAAACCGGCTTTAGTCAGCCAGGCTTCAGCCAGCAAGACCACAACATTGTTTCGAATATAAACAAAGGCCAGAAACCTGCTTTCAGCAGCCGAGCCTCAGAGAGAAAGCCAGCTCTCAGCTCCAGTGACAGACATAGAAAGTAAATAAATGCCAGAATAAAAAAAGAAAAAGAAAAAAAGGAGAGGTTTGGAGCTTCAGTCGCCCACCAGCCTGAAAACAGCCCTCAGCCCCTCCCCCAGACTGGCCAGGCACCCCAGTGGGGACCCCCACCCTGAAGCAACAAGATGGCGGCTAATTTGCATACTGAAGGCAGGTGGCAGCAGGCAAGGCTGGGACCCGGATCTGTGACCCTGCCAGACGGGGGACACCACGGGAGGCTGTCCGCAGTTCAGGACTCGGATCTGTGACCCTGCCGGGTGGAAGGGCAGTGCTTGAGGCTGTCCGCTGTCCCGGGACCCAGATCCGTGACCCTGCCGGGCGGATGGCAGTGCTTGAGGCTGTCTGCAGTCTGGGACTCGGATCTGTGACCCTGCTGGGTGGGGGTCAGTGCTGGAGGCTGTCCACGGGACCAAGACACGGATCTGTGACCCTGCCGGGCGGGGGGCAGCGCTTGAGGCTGTGCACGGTCCCAGGACTCGAATCTGTGACCCTTCATGGCAGGGAGGCAGCCATCAGCGCCCAGGAGTGACTACGCAAGATCTGCCTCCTGGCCCAGAAGGTGCAGGATCACAGGGACAGCCACTGTGGCGGGCCAGACTGACGTCCTCCTGGCCGCACCACGGGGGTTTGCAGATCTGCAAAGCCAGAGGCCTCCGGTGTGCACATCCCCCCTGGCGTGCGAACATCCCCCAGCACACTGTCACCCTCCCACGCCTGCAACAGTTGCAAACCAAGGCGTGCACAAGTTCCCCCTGCCTCTCCGCCACACTTCCATCAACCGGGCATGTCTAACACCCCCACAGGATGTGCACACATCCCCTCTGATGCGCTCACGTCCTTTGGAGAGTGTCTGGGTGTTCTGGGTGCTGAGAGTGGGCGCCTGTGAGATGACAGTGAGAGGGCGGAGTGGTGATGCCCTGTTCCCACAGAGGCCAGTGCAGCTACAAGATCACCTCTGGGGAGTTAATGCAGGTGCTGAGGCAGGAGCAGGTGCAGACAGACACACCTGGTGGGCACAAGCGGCCCTCTCTGAGGTGCCTTCGGTCAGCGTTCAAGATCAAGAGCCCAGAGGCAGAGAGGAATTCCGTCCTCTCAGTGAAACAGTGGGATAGTCGGGGCGACTGTAGAGGAGGAATGTGCACTTTGGGTGCCAGCACCCATGAGCGAAGGCTGCCCTGACTGAGCCTTGCTTGCTTGGGGCCTAGAGCACTCCTGCCGGGCAACGGGTGACAGGACGTGCTTTTCCGAATTAATGAGAGAAAACATTGATTCTCCTGCTGCCCACGAAGGTGGAAAGTGAAGTGGGGAGACATGTGGGGAGTGAGCGAGGTTCCCTGTCTGGGGGTTCCAAATCTGCTGTTGATTTCTTTCACTACTGACTAGAGATATACAGGGTGTCCCCCCAAAATGTATACACACTTTGAATACCTACTAATTCCAATGGTTTTAAGCATAAGAAAGGAACAACAATGGAGCTGTTATCTGTTAAAAGTGTGGGCACAAACAGATAGTTGGACATTCCCTGAGGGGTCTCAGATTGGAGAGGGTGAAGGCCAGACTGAGGGACCCCTTCCCCCCCCCCCCACCCCAGTGCACGAATTTCGTGCACCGGGCTACTAGTATTATAATAATAGAAGAATATGCAAATTAGCCAGGATGCTGTAACATCACAACCAATCTACAAGCAGCGGAGAGCTACAGGAGGGCGGGGGCAGCAAGCTACAAGTGCACAGATTTGTGCGCAGGGCTACTAGTATATCAATAATTTGGTAATGTAAACACATGTAGACTCAATGCACCAAATAATGCCAGATTGAATTTAAAAAACACAAGTCCATGTAAGTGTCATACACATGAGAGACACATAAACTCTAAAGACATGGAAACACTGAAAGTAAAGGCACAGAAAAAGATATTTCTGCCAACTACTAAGCAAAAAGACAGCTTGGTGGGGGTGGGGGAGCCTATGAGACTCCCAGTCTATTTTTGTGTAAACTTGGCACCAAAACTCATTTAGAGGCAGTTTTTGACCCTGAGCTGAATAGTTAGCCTTACCAGCCGCACTTGCACACTTTTGTTGTTGCTGCTTTTGGAGAATAATTTTTTACTTTATGTATAACTGAAATAAGACAATGTCAACATCGGAGGTGAAAAAGATTTTGCTGATAATGAGGCTGCTGCAACCTTTTGCGGTGGGGGTTCAGGATGTGAAGGAGGGGCCAACGCACAAATGAAAATGCTATACGAGAAATGTGGATTTAGAAGGCATTGGGGACCAGGGGTGTCTCTTTCATGAAGAGTACACCGAAACAGGGTTCCGTCTGCTTTTAATCACTTGAGTACATATTTGCCCTTTAGCAATACATACAGGCATATCAAGGTAAAGTTTGGTAAACAGTAAAAGGATTATCAGGTTAGGGCAGTGGTCGGCAAACTGCGGCCCCTTGAGTGTGGTGTTATGGGTTGGCTCAGTGAGATAGACCACTGACTCAGAATTTAAATTTAAGAGCCTTTATTAAGCTGGCCAGCTGACCACAGCCCGCACCCTCCCCCTCTGGGAAGGTTTGCAGCATGTGGCAGAGACCAAGGGTGCAGTATGATCCTTTATAGCAAAATAGTGTTAAAAAAACACAAAGCATTTCATTAGCTGTTCCTTAGAAGTTCACAGAAAGTTCATAAGCACAAAGGGGAGGTAAACGGAGTCACACCTGGCTGGAGCATATCATAACACATTGTTTTTCTAAGACAATCTAGCAATTTTTCTCTGCCACGGTTCCTGACCCAGACACAATCGGTAACCTTTTCCAGGCCGCAGTCCCTCACCCTAGCACAGTGGCTCTTCCACAAAATACCACGCGTGGGCACGCACGTACAGTGCAATTGAAACTTCATGGCCACACTCAAGGGGCCAAAGAGCCTCATGTGGCTCGCAAGCCGCAGTTTGCCGACCACTGAGTTAGGGAATTGCCTTGAGCCATTGAGCCCACAGCAGGGCAATATTATGCTGATTTTCAGCCCTGCTGAATATCAAAGTCCATTGGCCTTCCAATGGGTCTTTTTGCATTAATATGCTAACTGCTTTTGGTTTTAGCCTCAGGCAGAGGCTGCTGAAAATTGCTTCAGTGGGTTTGCGATGATATTATCTGGTGAAAACTTTGACATGAGCAATCAGCTGTGGGAATAATTCTGCTCTGCAGATGGCTGATGAGGCCCACCAATCGGCTCCACCCTGCTGACTGTTCTTGGTGTGCCAAGTGCTGCAGGTACACACAGGATAGGTGTGGAACCACCTGGAACAAGCCAACATTCGCCATCCTTGAAGGGCGTTTGCAATTTACTATCCATTGTTATGCAAACAAGACAGCCTGAGTAACCCGGGAAATGCTTTCTGACCAGTTAATAGCCATTTTATATCACTAGTGCAGACTCACTGCAGGCATTCCAGACTGAAAAATACATACCAGTTATAAGATATTATCATTCCTGGAAAATTGCTATGTCACCTCCTTCCTGAACTTCATGTGAAAAGCAGGATTTCAGCTTTTATTTCTCCCCAGTGGGATATGTGTATTACAGCCTGAGTACACATAACTGTAGAGCAAGGATAAACACTTGTTTCAGACTGTGTGCTTGCTACAACCACAGGGCACAGGATTCCATGACTCCCGCAAGAGTTCAGTCTTCAGAATGTCATTTCCACAGTTGCCAATGTTTGGAATGATGCTGACCAATCAACCTTCTCAAGGGGTTGGCACAGACTCTGTCTACGATGATGGTTGAAAAATGCACCTGCCCATAGGGGCTTTGAAGACTTTTTGGCAACTAATGAAGAGATGATGATATCAAACTTTATTCTTGCACAAAATGTTTATCAGCCAAAAGGGCAAATAAGTTAGAGGAGCTGATAGCAGAAAAACGTTGAACTCTGTGATTCATCGATCATTCATTCTTTGCGTGATGGGGAAGTTGTTGAAGTGGTGTAAGTGCAGATAAGAGCTGACGGGTAATCCTGATAACAGTGGTGTCGTGCACACAGATGAAAATATTCTCATTGATAATATGTGATCTATTTGTGATCAATTAACTAATGGCCTTGAACAATTTTCAATTACTAGTGAGTAGAAGGTAAATGGCAAATTACCTAGTTAGAAATAGATTCCTTAGGTAGAAATCTAAGCTAATGGGAAGAAACCATTATAAAAAAAAAGAGTCAATTGCAACATGACTTCTTCATTTATTTGAGAATCCTGTTCCTGACTCATAATCAAACTCCAATAGGAAAATTGTGGCATCCTCAAATCAGTATAATTCAAGGATAGTTTAATAAGGAAGCTACTCAAACGATAGGCTTTGTGCAGGAAAACAACAAAATATAGTTCAATATTCCAGAGATAGGACTGTGGACCTGTTACATTCCTGGGCACATAGGAATAAAGAGAAGAAGTATTTACAAAACCGGAAAGCAGAGAGTTGTATAGAGAGGGCCAACTGGTCTCCTCTGACCTTTGCTTGGTGGACAGAGTTGACCCAAAGTAACCCTGCAAGGGGAGAACCAGAGAAATAAATAAATAAATAAATAAAGAACCAGAGAAATAAATATCCCATCCACCTCCTCCTTCCTCCCTCTGATCTCTGGAGGAGGCTTTCCCCATTGCCAGATCTAACTGGAAGTCCGAGGACTCGGCTATTATAATCCATGCAGGTCAGCTTCCTAGGGCAGAGCAGGGTGGAGTAGAGCGTAGACTAGGTAGGAATGGGCAAATGGAGACATCTGGCAGTCTGCTCATTCTGTCCCTCACCATCATCCTCTCTTGTCCTTCATCCAAATGAAAATCCCATGTTCCCTGGGCAGTGAACATGGGAAGTCTCATTAGCTACAATAACATACAGGACAATATCAATCCATTCTCCAAGTTGAAACCTAAATGTTAGCTGTCTCGGGTACTTTTTATGTAAAATAGTGGGAGGGTGATGGTTTAAATAATATACACATGGCTGTTGCAGTCCCTGCATCCCCTGCTGGTCACAAATCTGAAATCCGTAGCTCAGGCTCCTTCCTCTCACCACTCACGTCATGTTCCCTTACTCTCTGCCAGGGCGGTGGGCAAATAGGGCTCTTTATTTGGTGGGATGAGCCAAGGCTTCATTCTTACGGGCTCTGAGTTACTAGAATTCTTGTCTTAATTGGGTTGCCTCAGTGTTCCATTGACCAGGTCTCAGGGATCAGAAAATACGGAGGCACCCACACAAGTCACTGTAGTTCCAGACATTCCCTCTTTTGTGTAGCAACGACTTACTCTCCCCCTGACGGCCCCCCACCCCAGTCAGTCAGTGACTCCTTCTCTGCCTGCTGGTTCAGTGGCCCAAGGAGCCCCAAATGGCTCTAATTTTTAAAACTGGGACTTTGCTACATCCCACAAGTTTTTATATGTCCCCTTGTCATTCTATCATCAGTGTTTTCTTTAAATTCAATTATAATCACCTTCTTTGAGGTATCAGTTACTTAGAAGTGATTTTAAATTTCTAAGTTGGTGAGGATTAAAAACATTTTTAATTGTAAAATATAACAATACACAGAGTGCAGAAAAAGAAAAATAGCTGGAAATTAACAGGTTAAGCTTCCAATAGCAGAAGTTAAGAAAAGAAATAATAGAATTACCTCAAGGAGAGTAGGAAGGTAAGCACAGAACTCAATGTCAACAACAAATGCAAGAGAAAAAGATGAATAAGACCAGACGGGGTCTTTAAAAAGACTCTGACAAGACTAATGATAAAAAAGAAAGGGAAAAACAGTATTAGGAATGAAAAGAAGCATGATTCCAGATAAAATAGAAATTTAAACAAAATTAAGAGAAGTCTATCAAAAGCTGAATATTTTAGACAAAGCATATACTTGGTAAAAAAAATTAAGAGAACTAGAGCCTAAATTTTCCTTTAACAGTTAAATAAATGAAGCAGAATGATTGGGTCTCATCAGGCATATAGAGGTTTTGTCAAATTCTACCAAACGTTCAAGGACAGAGCATGCTCATATGACCAAAACAAAACAAACAAAAACCTTCCAGAATACAAAAGACAAAATACTTCCCTTTCCAACTCTTCCATGCAGCTGGAATAATCTTGGAGCTCAAGCAAAGATAGCACAAGTAGTGAAAAGTATGAGCCAATCACATGTATGGATATAGAAGAACACTTTAGCCAATTAAGTCCAGGGTAAAAAACAACAACAAAAAACATCCAAATGCCTACATTGGGTTTAAACCTGGCATACGAGGGAGGTTTAGCTTTTAAACATCTACAAATATTCACCACCACTTAAGGCATTAAAGGAGAAAAACTATATTGTCATCCCAACAGATGTGGGAAAAGGAAATTGAAACAATTAAAAATATAGTCATACTTAAATCACACATACATGCCTACACACACACACACACACACACACACACACACACACACACAACTCTTAGTATACTGGGAATAAAGAGACTTCCTCAAACTGATGAAGACTGTCTTCAAGAAAACCTACAGCAAACATCATTCTTAATAGGAAAATATTAGAATATTAATAGCAGTTCCTTTAAAAAGCAAGAAGGCAAGAATGCCCATTATTGCCCAGCTCTTCAACACTGGAGGTCCTAACAAGGTCAATGGGGCAATAGAAAGAAATTAAAGCATAAGGATTGGAAGTGACAGTCTATCTGTCAGTGTTCATATTTGATATACTTACCTACATAGACAACCCAATAGAATGTACGGGCAAATTGTTAGATGTGATAATAGAGTTTAGCTAGTTAACCGAGTTTAACTATGTGACATTAATACTAGAGGTTGATTGCCTTTCCAGCAGTAAACAATTTGAAAAGAATTTTACAACATGAACAAATCTAACTAAAGGTGTACAAGACCTGTATGCATAGAATTATAAATTCAACTGAAAGATTAAAGAAGACAAAAATAAATGGAAAGACACCCCATGTTCATGGGAGGAAACTAACATATAAAGATATTTGTTTTCCCATTGAACCACAGCTATCTATGGATTTAATGCAATTAGAAAAACACTCCAATATTGTTTTGTTTTTGTTGGTTTGTTTAGAGTTTCATAAAGTAATTATAAAATTTACTAGAGGCCTGATGCACGAAATTTGTGTAAGGGCCTTGGCCCCCACCACCGCGGCGGCCACCTCTGCCTCAGCCCCTGCCTGCTGTGGTTTTGTCCGGAAAGAAGGACGTCTGGAAGGACGCCCGGTCTAATTAGCATATTAGGCTTTTATTATTATAGATATAGAAGAGAAAAGGACTCAGAAGAGTCAACATACCCTTGGAGAAGAAAAAAGTAATGGGGCATACTCTCAGGATAGTAAGACGTTATAGAGCTATGGAAGTAGGGTAAAGGGGGTCAAATATATGGTGACAGAAAAAGAATTGACTTTGGGTGGTGGGCACACAATGCATTATACAGATGATGTATCATAGACTTGTACACTTGAAACCCATATAATCTTATTAACCAATGTCACCCCAATACATTTACTTGAAAATAAAACTATTATAAAGTTATTCAAATTAAAATAGGACTCTAAAAACTACACAAAAGTACAGCAATGGGAGTGAAAGCTGTTATTGGCTCAGGGACTAACAATTTTGCAATAGAGCAGAAGAGAGAACCCAGAAGTACAGTGCATATTTGATATTTGTGGTATTTGACATGTGATAGAGGTAGGTTTACAGATCAGTGGTGGGAAAAGAAGAAGAAAATTTTAAAAAATGGTGTTTGGGCAAATTGCTCCACTGTAGAGAACACAAAACAAATGAGACTAGGTCCCTGATTCAAACCATTCCAAAAGGCAATGTTAGATGTCTTAAGCTGGAAGAAGGAAAAGCAGGAGATATATAGCCTACTATCTACCTAATCTTGAGGTAGGGAAGGATTTCTTAAACAAAATAAACAAAAAAAACAAATATTAATAAATGTGACTACATTAAACTTAGTAAGTTCTATTCATGAAAAGATACAAGGGAAAGATAAGCCAAGAACTAGTAGATATTTGAAAGACATATAACTGACAAAAGACCAGTATCCAGAATATATAAAGAATTCCCACATATCAATAAGAAAAACACAGACCATGATATTCAAAATGAGCAAAAGACAGAAGTAAGTATTTCGTTGAAGAGGAAAATAATAAATGGCCAATAAACGTATGAAAAGAATAAGAGGAATGTAAATTAATTCAATCTCTTTAAAAAACCATTTCCCATCGTTTTGTGAAGTTGAACCTTCATGTATTTTATGACCCAACAATGAACTCCTGAGACATAAGCACGAATATTCACGGCAGCTCTCTTTCACAGGAGCCTTCCACACGTAAACAGCCAAAACACTTGTCCAGGGAACAGTCGGTTCATTCATTGACTGTAACACAGTGGTGACAGGCACGTGAAGACACCCACAATGATTAGAAATAGTTGTTTGTTATATTACACACCTGTTACACACACTCTTTTCTATGTCTCCACTATGACATTAAAGATAAAATAGAGATTAAGTTTAAAAGTTGGCTCCCACGGGGGATTCATATTCTCCAGTTTTCAGAACTTTGCCTTCATTTTGGGGGGAATGACTTGTTTTGATCTGTTCTGTTAGAGCAGTGGTTCTCAACCTTCTGGCCCTTTAGATATAGTTCCTCATGTTGTGACCCAACCATAAAATTATTTTCGTTGCTACTTCATAACCGTAATGTTGCTACTGTTATGAATCGTCATGTAAATATCTGATATGCAGGATGGTCTTAGGCGACCCCTGTGAAAGGGTCGTTTGACCGCCAAAGGGGTCGCAAACCACAGGTTGAGAACCGCTGTGTTAGAGCATTTGCTCGCTTCCTCCCTGCGTTCGGTGACCACACTTACTTTTGGACAGCGACACTGATCAATTCTTTCTCTCCTGGTTCCAGAAGGGGCACAGCAGGAGGGAGGGATGACTGGTCCCTCCTCTGCCAAGAACGGATGATGCCAGTGGTTCGGAGAGGGAGTGACTTCTACTCTTTGTTGTGCCAAGAATGCACCAGGCGATCAGTGAATGTGACCTCAGTGTGTTTTCTCCACTCTTGGCAGCTGAATGTGACGGAAGCGGGGCTTTCCTGAGGAAAGGGCAGGACGAGGTTGTGGATCGGTGAGCCGGGCCTTGGAAAGGGAGGCAGGGGATGGAATCTAGACTGTTGTGGGGAGGTGCTTGGAGCTGTCTTCCCTGGCTGAAAACTTCGGGACTTTCCACCTATGAAATTCTGGTAAATGTTCTATTTCCCCACAAGTAAGTACAACAAGCCCTTAAATAGCTTTGGTTTGGAAGGTCGTCTGCCTTTGGGACCAAGGAGGAATGGGACTAAGGGACGGAAGGGCGGGTATAAGTGGGCATGGGAGGGTGGAGGGAGAGGACCTGGGGGCTGCTCTGAGGAGGGGAAGCAGGGGCGGCCGTCTGGCCCCTGGATGGGAACGTGGGTTCTCCAGCGCTTCCTAGCTGGGTAACTTGCGTAAGAGACCCCGTCTCCTCAGGTGTCAAATGGGCTAATGATAACGTCACCTTCCTTTGTCACAGGGTTTTGTGAAAATAAAGAGATCTATCTTGCCCACTTCCTGACACACAACGCTCACCCAGTAAATGCAGGCTCATCTCTGAGCTTCACAAGGGACTGTGGGCATTGGAGCTGGAGACCCTGGCGCAGCAGGGAAGGGGGCGGAGGAGGCTGCTGGAGCCTGGAGGGAATCCCAGACACCTCCCACCCCACCCCCACCCCACCCGATCCTTCCAATAACAGTTCCTTCGAGGAGACATTGCCTCCCCCGCCCCCTCACGATGTCATCCAGGAACTGCTGACGGTTCTTACTGTTAGTGGACATTTACAAATGGTCTCTTCCTCCCAGGCTTTACGGGAATTCAGTAGGTTTCCTGTAAGGCAGATGGATGCGTTCATCCATTTGGCATTTCAACTATGCACACTTGGACCCAAATAATGCCAGGCGGGATGTTTGGTGAATTTGTCTTTTCTGCTTAGAAAGTGGGGCATTTGAATAGCAACATTAGCTCCCGAGACCCTAAAGTCTCTTAAACTCAGAAACCTGGGCAACTGGATCCCTAGAACCCCCATCCTATCTAATAAAAGAGTAATATGCAAATTAACCTTCACTCCGTGACAAAGATGGCGGTGCCCATAGCAGCTGGGGTGGGATGCTGGCGGCGTCACCCCAGCAATGTGAGCCCAGCGTCTGCACCCCGGCTGCATGGAGGGAGGAGAGGGACCTCTGGCCAGAGGCCAGGGCGAGGAACTCTGGCATTGTTGCAGGCCGGCCTGAGGGACCCCCCCCCCCACCGTGCACGAATTTCATGCACAGGGCCTCTAGTGAGTTAATAAAAGTCATCAGGGAACCCGATGACTTGGGAAACAGTTAAGACTGGAAATCAGTGTCCATGTGCTTCACCGGTTGGCTGTGGTGCTGTGGACAGAAACAGGTTCTGAACTCAACTTTGTCATCAGCTACGTTGGATTAAGGGCCCATTTTGACCTTTTTGAACCCTGATGACATCATTTGAACTTCACTACCTCTGTAAAGACTTTAAATAAGAGGTTGCATTCTGGGGGGCTGGGGGTTAGGACTTCAACACAGGCATTTGGAGGCAGGGGGGCAGTTCAACCTTAACAAGAATGAAAGGAACAGTCAGAGCCGAGGCTAAGAGAGCAAGCTGTCCCTGAGTCCCAGGAGTCCCCACGAGCATGGGGAGGGGTTTGGGATGGTGAGAGATCGGACCAGGGGCCTGCCTGTGAAGTTCTGGGTCACGGGGGAGCCTGGGGAGCATGGACTCTGGCTGTGACAGGGTGGACCAGGGAGTCGACCTGCTGGCCCACCCTCAGGGTCTCTTGGGGAAGATGGTAACCAGTTCTGTCTGGCCTGGGGCTGCTGCACAGCTGCCCTCTCTCCCACTCAGTGTCTGTGGGGCATGAGGGCCTTCTCAGGCTGCTCTCTCAGGCAGCACTGAGGGCGGCTGGGGTTCCTCCTCCTCAAAATAAAAGGACAGACAGGCTCCCTTAAGGCCTCAGAACCAGGTTAGCATCTCTGAGCACCATGACCATTTTGTGCGGAGTAAGTTCCACGGAAATTCCAGAACTTTTTGACTTCCCTCAATTAACCACACTGCTTATCCCCTCGAGTTTTGCTTTGTAATAAGTAGGAAAACAACAGCCCTGAGGATGTGGGATGGGCTTATGGCAGCTCCCAGGCGTCCTGCCTTAAGGAGTGTTGAGGAGCAGGAACCCCTGAGGCTGCAGAGGGAGCGGCCCCTTGAAGAGAAGCAGGGGATGCGGAGAGCGTAAAAGAGAATCCATGGCATCGAAGGCCACCCCATCGGCCAGTCTGAAGGGAAGAAACAGGGGTGGGGGGTGAGGTCCCTGGGCCAGCACCCAGATGGGAGAGGCCCTGACGGCCTTGGACCCCAGAGGGGATGACCCCATGCACTCAGAATCTGCTCAGTGTCCTCAAATGCCTCCTCACCAAAGCCCAATCTCCCCCTGCCCATCACCTGAGGCAGGCGGGGCGAGAGACCACAGGCGTCCAGCCGTCTCCCCGCTCCCATACTAATCTCCCCCGGACACATGCTTACCACTTCCTCTGCTGTACTCAGACGATCGATTCAAAGGAAGAAATTATGCAACACGCAGAGCGAGAACAGTCTAGAGATAGCGATCTGACTGAAAGGCCCGTCTAAAGAGAAGCAGGATCTGAGGTGGGCCTCGGGAAAGGTATGCTTGAAACTAGGAACAGAGCCCGAGCACTCCCTGAGTCCAGGACAGGTCCTGCCAAGCGGGATGGGGGTGGGATTTCCAGCATGGGGAGAGGAGCCGTGTGGTCCTTAAGCTCCCTCCCATCTCTGTCAGCTTCTCCAACCAGAGCCCATGCCCCAGGCTCCCTGTGACCGTGCAGGGCCCCAACCCAGCCTGCCCTCTCTGAGCACAGCTCTCCACACCCAGGTCTCCTGGCTGCTCCATCGGCAGCTCTGCCCTCAGGACACCTTTGGTCAGAGGCAACTCCGTGCCTTGAGTCCTACTCACAGAATCTGTCCAGGCTGCTCCCCAAGATGCTTCCCATCCGTGATGTCTTCATGTTCTCCTTCCCCATGGCTCAGCCACTGCCCCCTCATTCCCCAGCTGGAGACTCGGATTCATCCTCAACGCTAGGACTAGCCCTGACCCAAGACAGGAGGGATGCACAGCGTCACGGCTGCTCCTCAGCTCTGAGACTCTCCCAGGTGATCCTCAACTTGATAAAGATTATCTACAAAAACCTATACCAATCCATATTATACCTATGATGAGGGACTTGAAGCCTTCACACTAAGGTTAGGTACGCGAGGTGAGATCGCCACTGCTTTTCAGGATTGTACTGGACATTTTCACTGATGCAATAAGATAAGAAAATAAATAAAAGATATACATATTGGGAAGGAATAAATAAAACTGGTTTTGTTTGTAGATGACATGATCACCTATGTAGAAAATCTGAAAGAATTGACAAAAAAAGTCTTCTGGAAATAATAAGTGATTACAGCAAGGTTGCAAAATACAAGGTTAATATACAAAAGTCAATTCTTTCCTCTATACCAGCAATGAACAAGTAGAATTTCAAATTAAAAAACACAATAACATTTACATTACCCTCCCCAAATGAAATGCTTATATATAAATCTAACAAAATATGTATAAGATTTATATGAGAAAAATCATAAAACTCTGAAGAATACAATCAAAGAAGGACAAAAAAATGGAGAGATTGTCTATATTCATGGACAGGAAGACTCAGTATTGCCATGATGTCAGTTCTTCCTAATTTGATGTATAGATCCAACACAACCCCAATAAAAGTCTTAGGAAGTTATTTTGTGGATATCAACAAACTGATACAAAGCTAACATGGAGAAGCAAAGTTAAGATGGAGAACAGAATATTGGAGAGGAATGAAGTTGGAGGGCTGATGCTACCCGACTTTGAGTTACTGTAAAGCTACAGCAATTTTTAAAGACAGTGGGATATTGGTGAAAGAATGGACAACTAGGTCAGCGGACAGAATCCCAGAAATAGATCTCCATAAACACAGTCAACGGAACTTTGACAAGAGAACAAAGGCAATACCATGGAGCAAAGTCAGTCTTTGCAGCAAATGGGGTGGAACAACTGGACATCCACATAAACACACACACACACACACACACACACACACACACACACACACACATGAATTTAGACACTTCACAAAAATTAACTCAAGGTAGACCATAGATCTAAATATAAAATGAAAAACTAAGAAGTTCCTAGAAGGTAACATAGGAGAAAACCTAGATGACTTTAGGTATAGTGATAATTGTTTACATACAACACCAAAGGCACGGTCCATGAAAGACAAAATGGATAAGCTGGACTTCATTGAAGTTAAAAAAATTCTGGTCTACAAAAGTCAGTGTCATGAAAGTAAGAAGACAAGCCACAGAGTGTGAGAAAATATTTGCAAAAAGACACATCTGATAAAGCACTATTATCCAAAATATTCAAAGAACTCTTAAAACTCAACAATAAGAAAATAAACAACCTGTGCTGGCTTCAACAGTACATACACTAAAATGGGAATGATACAGAGAAGATTGAAGGAAAGAAAGAAAGAAATGAAATAACCTGATTAAAAAATGAGCCAAAGATCTTAACATATCACCAAAAAAGATATACACAGATGGCAAATAAACATACAAAAAGATTCTCCACATTATATGTTATCAGGGAAATGCAGATTAAAACAACAATGAGCCGAAACCGGTTTGGCTCAGTGGATAGAGCGTCAGCCTGTGGACTGAAGGGTCCCAGGTTCGATTCCGGTCAAAGGCATGTACCTGGGTTGCAGGCACATCCCCAGTAGGAGATGTGCAGGAGGCAGCTGATCGATGTTTCTCTCTCATCGATGTTTCTAACTCTCTATCTCTCTCCCTTCCTCTCTGTAAAAAATCAATAAAATATATTAAAAAAAAACACAACAACAATGAGATACCACTACGTATGCCTAGAACAGTGGTCGGCAAACTCATTAGTCAACAGAGCCAAATATCAACAGTACAACGATTGAAATTTCTTTTGAGAGCCAAATTTTTTAAACTTAAACTATATAGGTAGGTACATTGTGATTAACTTAATTAGGGTACTCCTAAGCTGGCCTTTGCTAAAAACGTCCTCAATCTGAGGGGTCGACCTCAGCGAACGTACCCCCACTTCTTCTAACGCCACTTCTTCAAAACAGACTCACCCAGGCCGAAAACTGACTTCTGCGCATGGGCCATGAAGTTTCAATCGCACTGTACATGCGCCCCCGCACCTGGTATTTTGTGAAAGAGCCACACTCAAGGGGCCAAAGAGCCGCATGTGGCTCGCGAGCCGCGGTTTGCCGACCACTGGCCCAGGAGAATGGCCAACAGCCAGAACACTGATAACACCAGATGCTGGTGAGGATGTGCAGCAACAGGAATGCTCATCCCTTGCTGGTGGGGACGCAAAGTGGTGCAGCCACTCTAGGAGACAGTTTGGTGGTTTCTTCCAAAGGAGCTGAAAGAAAACGTGCATCCACACAAAACCCTGCCCACGGGTGTTTCCAGCAGCTCCATTTATAGACGCCAATATTGGGAGCAACCAAGGTGCCCGTCCGTAGGAGAATGGACAAACTGTGGGACATTCAGACAATGGAACATCATTCAGTGCTGAAAAGAAATGAGCTATCGAGCCATGGAAAGGAACGGAGAAACCTTAAATGCATCTGACTACGTGAACAAAGCCAGTCTGAAAGGGCTACCTGCTGTATGATTCCAACTGCGTGACATTCTGGAGAAGACAAAGCTAGGGAGACAGTAAAAGATCAGTGGGTGCCAGGGTTGGGGGGGGGGATGAAGAGGAGCACAGAGGATTTTTAGGGGAGTGAGCCTGTTCTGTGTGGTGCTCTCATGGTGGATACATGCCATCACACACGTGTCCAAACTATAGGACATACACCACCTGGCGTGAACCCTCATGGACCCTGTGGGCTCTGGGTGATGATGTGTCAGTGTGGGTTCCTCAGTTGTAACAAGTGTTCCCTCTGGTCGGGGATGCTGGTCGTGGGGGAGGCTGTGCACGTGTGGGGGACGGGGTGTATGAGAATTCTCTGTACCTTCCTCTCAATTTTGCTATAAAAATATAAAGTCCTAAAAAGATGTTTAAAGCTACAGGTGAAGGCCTGCCTTGTTCTGGCCCCCTCCCCGCCTAGCTGGCTTCCCAGCCTGGCCCCTGGCGCTCCTGGGCCCCAGCCCTCAGGTATGTTGACAGCCTGCCCCTCAGAACAAACCTGCTTTCCCCGTCACTCTAACCAGCCTGGGTGGGGGCACCGCTCTCCTTGGGGGCCTGCCTCCCGCCACTAGTAATCGCCCGAGGTCTCTTAGCTCTGAACTCTCCTACGGAGGCCCTGGGACTCAGCCCCACCTCTCAGGCGAGCGGTGTGTGGGCAGGGATTTTCCTGCGACTCCTCACACCAGAGCTCTTGTTTATCTGTCACATCCTTCTGCACGGGTGGCACGCGGACCGCTCTTCTCTTCCTCATGACTCCAAACCACACAGTTCGGTTCCTGGTATCTCCCTCACCACCTTGGCACACCCATGAGAACCTCCTGTACGCCTCTCCATTTTCGGCTCAGGACGCCCCTGCCGGTAGGAGACGTGTTTGGGGCACTTTTCTGGCCTTGGGAGAGCTGGTGGTCCAGAGCGAGGCCATGAGATGGCCCGATGATGGGGGTGGAATCCTGAGGGCTCAAACCACAAGTTCTCCGACTCCAGGATGTCAGAGCAGCTCCCCCACCTGGGAAACCAATTCCTTCCGCAAACCCTGAAAGCACATTTTCCACGGGCAGGGCTCAGCAGCCGGCCCATAGCAGCTGCTCTTGGAGGCGTCCTCTACCCGCTCCCAGACCTGCCCCTGTCCTTCCTCCTCCCTCCCAGCTGCACAAACAAACACCTGGTGGCTAACCCTCCGGGCTCTGTAGGGTTACATGATAATGTCATCACCGGATCCTGTGATTATATCCTTTAAACGTATCTACTCACTCTTCACTCTTCCTACTGTCACCACCAAAGTCCCACCCAGCATCCTCTTCATTCTGTGGACTGCCCCCTAACCTTTGGACATGTCCCCACCACCCCCTAAGGCCTCCCTGGGGATCAGACATCATCACATGCTCCCGTCTTATCCTGGACTTCTCCTGCCCAGCCTTGGACTTGGGCATTTCTCCAAGGAGCTCACTCCTGCTGGGGTGTCACTATGCTCAGACCTACTCCATGGACAGAGCCAGGAGATGGATGAATGAATGAATGACCACATGTAGGTGCACCTATATTTATTGAAAATCGTAACACTCCCAATTCCAATCCAACACCCCAGGGATCATTCCTGCTTCCTCCACATGTCTCGGCGCCTCTCCTCTTGGCTGTGAGAAGCCAAACTCTTGTCCCCAGTGTTGACTTCATTGCTTACCCACCTGCTCTGACACCCACATTATGGGCTTGAATTGTAGCCCCCCCCCGACCCGGGTATGTTGAAGTTCTAACCCCCAGTAGGTAAGATGTGACCTTACCTGGAAAATAGGGTCATTACAGAGATACTCAAGTACAAATGAGGTTATTAGGGTAGGCCCTCACCCAATGGAGCTGGGGTTGACCATTGTGGTAACACGTTAAGTGCCCAGTCAGTCACTTTCCGTCCGGAAGACAAAACAGGCTGGGCGCTTAACGTGTTAATTAC
>NW_005872130.1:21583-24186 GCF_000147115.1 Myotis lucifugus
AGCTGATGCTGGACTCTAGTCTCCAGACTGTGAGACAGTAAACTTCTAGCAGACTCTCCTGCTCTGCCCTCCCTCCGTGACCTGCAGAACCTCCCTTGTAGCATCTCCCCTGTTCTGCAGTAGTTTTTCTTGCATTTCTGCTCCCAGTCAGGAAGCAGGGGCCGTGCCATTTATTTTCTTATCTTCTGATGCTGAGGAGTTGTAGATGCTCAAATGAACACCCGTGGGCTGGGCTAGAGTGTCGTTGCGTTGAATGGAGTGGACAGTGGGATTGGATCAAACAGGAATGTAAAGGCACCAAGGATGACCTCAGGAGCACACAGGAGGCCTCCTTGCACCATCTCCAAAGCCACAGACTCTCCCAGGCGTCCCCTTTGGATGAGGAATGAGTCCCTTTGCTGGGTCATCTCTGGGAATTTATCTACAACAAGCATGTCAGACTCGCAGCCAGCAGGCCGCAGGCCTCATTTATGGGGCCCACCGGCTGGGAGTTTGACATGCTTGATCTACCATATATATTTTTTTAATGTTATGATATCTAAGTGAACTTCCTCTTCTTTCTTGAGCAAGTGCAACTACCCAAACCTCAGTTCATTATCTCCTCAACACAGACAGCCCTGTTCCGAAGGTCTTTCTAGAAACAGTTTACACTCAGGATGTCGGCCCACCTGCCCTTCCCACCTGCTCTTAGACCTGAACTTGTGTTAACTGTCCTCTGGCAATGACTCAGGCTCTGCAGCTGTCCACCTGTCCCTTCTGCCAGCCCCTAGCCAGGCCTTATCATGTCTCCCAGAGCTTCTCATCGGACCGCCCTGCCCCATACCCTGCTCAGCACCAGCCCTTCCTCACAGGCACCCTTGTTGCGACAATGCGGGGGGCACCACTCACACGGTGCCTGATGGGATTCTAAATGGTGCCTCCTGGGCTGTGCAACAGTGACCCTGAGTGGTCACCAGAGCGCTCTGTCACCACCTTGCTCCAGAAGACCATTGCCCGACCCTGGCCGGGGGGCTCAGTGGGTTGGAGCGTCATCTCATGCACCAAAAGGTGGTGGGTTTGATTCCCAGTCTGGGCACATACCGAGGCTGCGGGTACCTAGCGCAGTCAACATCATGGAGACAAAGTGGAATGATGGGTGCCTGGGACGGGGGGTGGGGGGGGCAGGGAGGGGATGGGGAATTACTGCTTCATGGGGAGAGAATTTCAGTTGGAGATGATGAAAAAGTTCTGGAGATGGATGGTGGTGACGGTGTACAAGAGCATGCATGTGCTTAATGCCACTGAGCTGTGTACGTTAAAATGGTGAAAGCGGCCCTGGCCATTTGGTTGGGCGTTGTCCCTGCACCGAAAGTTTGCCAGTTCGATTCCCAGTACTGATCCATGTTTTTCTCTTTCTCCCTCTCCCTTCCTCTCTCTTTAAAAAATCATTTTTAAAAATGGTAAACATGACATATTTTATGTTATGTATATTTTAAAACAATTAAAAATAGGCACAACTAATTTATAGTGAGGAAAATCAGAATAGTGATGAACTTTGGGAGAGAGTGACCGTGAGGGGGAGCGAAGGAGCCGCTGGAGCCTGGAATGTTCTGCATTGGACCTGGTGGTGGTTGCGTGGGTGCATAGATTTATAAATACTCACTGCCCTGCACACTTAAGATTGTATACATGTACGTTAGAGTAGGAAAATTTAAACCATTTAAAGGCAGATACAGTAGAGCAGCCGAGGGTATTGCTTCCATTGATTTTTAGAGAGAGTGGAAGGGAGGGGAAGAGGCAGAGAGAGAGAAACATGGATGTGAGAGGGACACATTGATTGGTTGCCTCCTGTGAGCCTGCAACCCGGGTCCCTTCAGTCTGTAGGCCGACGTTCTATCCTCTGAGCCAAGCTGGTTGGGGCCAGTAGAGAACTTTTTAAAATATTCCATGAGCCAAACTTCCTGTCCCGGCAGAGAGCAGCTGAGCTCCATGAATGTGAAGGAGCTGGCCAGGAACCACAGAGCTGAGAAGAGCAGGGTTCTGCCCCCCCCCCCCACCCCACCCCCAGTCAGAACCGCACAGGGTAACCACAGCCCCGGATCCCCTGTGGGATTGCACACCCACATCAAAGGCACCCTCGTGAGCATGATTAAGCTTTTCTTGTTTTATTTTTTTCTGACTTGTTCTTGCTGTCGCTGGCTGGCTTGTTTGTATATCATCGGCAACTTTATTTTTCAAAGTTGAACAGTGTTAGATTCTCAGTCTATTTCCAGGCCACCTCACTGCTGAGTCCCCGTCACGTGGGGCTGGGGGCGCCCGGAGCTGAGGTGCAGCTGAGCCACCTGGGGGAGGGGTCCGACTGCCTGTCAGGAGCTCACCTGGGCTGGGAGGGGATGACTGCCAGGTGTGGGAGAAGCCAGGAACAGCAACAAGCCCCAAACAGGAAGAGTTAAGCCGTCACCACTTGCGGTGATGGTAGCAGCAAGAGTGTAAAACCCAAGAACGCCCCCAATCCCCCCTTTTCCACTCTTCTCCATGGAGTGAGTGCCATGGAGGGTCAGATGGATCCTCTCACTGTTGAGGGAAGCAGAACAAAAGGCTCCCTGGGGCCCGGGAGGGTGAGA
>NW_005872130.1:24772-36462 GCF_000147115.1 Myotis lucifugus
CCTCTCTTTGGGGTAATGAGATGGAGCTCCCCAAGCTCCTGGTAGCATTAAATCCCCGGCAACCTGGAGAGCCCAGCGACCTGGCCAGTGATCTCTGTTCCCAGGTGAGACTGACAGGCAAAGACCTTGCCTATGTTCCCCGGAGGACTCACTGCGCATGGGCCCGTCTTCCCCTTGTCCAGGCACGCCCCCCCCCCCCCATCTGCAGGGAAGGAGCCGGTGGCTCCCTCGGGAGTGCAAAGCAGCAGCCCCTGGTGAAGCTGCCTGAAAGGGCCCTGCTTCCAGTGCCTGCCTTCTCCCTCTGCTCCTTTCCTATGGTGAATAACTAGCTAATGACAGTGGGATCACCTTGACCTCCAGAAGGGCCTCTCTCCCCAAACGGGGCTCTCACTGACCAGGCCTGGGTGTGGCCCCTGCTGGGGTCCCCAGCCCTCAGCCTGCCCAGCACACAGAGGCGCACAGGGAGGGTGGGCTGGTGGGAGAATTGAGGAGAGCAGCCAGGCCCTGACATCACTTCAACTCCCGCCTCTCAGCCCTGGACAGACCCCTGCGAGCCCCTCCACACCGAGGAATTTCACTCCAGCCAAAGTCCCGAGAGAGAACCTGGCCCTGCGGCCACCACTCCACTTCCTCCGCCTGGGAGGGCATTCCTGCCCCCGGCCAGGCCTGCCCTTCCTGGCAGGAAAAGGCCAGAGTCCAGGGGCTTTGTTACAGGTTCCCGGACCTTCTTGCCAGTGTCCTGTCCCTGCCCTCCTCCCTGGGAGGCCTCCTCCTCTCCACTCACTCTGCCTCTGCTTCTCCTTCTGCCTCACACTCCAATACGGCTTGGCAGGGCACTGTTACTGAGCTGGACTTGACTTAAAATGTCCTATTTTGTTTATTGTGAATTTCTTGAATGAATTTTGACTTTTCACAATAGTGCCTTGAAACATGCTGTATCTTGCTTACTGAGTGTCGGGGTGTCCCCTTCCATTTTATACCCAAGGGGGGCCTCACTCCGTTTGCCTTAACCCCAGCCCTGCCATGCCCAGGAGTCTTTCATTCAATCCACCTGTAGTTGCCGGGGTTCTTGTTCCGGCATCTAAAAGGGTTCAGCAAATTTGGAGAAGGGCTGTGTGTAACCTAATAAAGAGTCTAGAGACGAAGCATAATTTTGAAAGGCATTAGGGAGTCAGAGAAGACTTAGTTAAAGGAACTAAGTTTTCCTCGTCTCAGGACCCCTTGCTATTTGTTAACACAATTTGTCCTAAGGTGGGGTGGAGATAGACACTTCAAAAGGTAGGGGTGGGTACAGAATCCATTGTCAGATTGGAAGAATTTGCCTGCGGCTGTTCAGCTGTTTGGCCAGTAGGAGGCAATGACATGTAGATTAAGATGCCCTGAGCTGACTGGCAGCAAGCAATCACCCCTTTTCAGGTTTGGGGAAATGCCTTTCGCCATTCCCAACAGGCGACAACATATGTGACTCAGCCCTTGTGAGTCCCCAAGTTCCACCAACCTTTTGATGAAACTCTTGCAATTATGATGCTGGAACTGGCTTCCGGCAGTAGTCACTAAGGGCCCCTCGGTGCCTGGGCGTGTGCTGGGTGCTGGGGAGGGAAGTGCGAGCCGCACCTAAGACAGTGTTGGGGAAAGACAGCCATGAGCACTGAGGACTGTGGGACAGTGTGGGCAGGCGCAAGACAAAAGGACACCGGGCGGGGGTAGGGGTCCAAGTCATACCGACCAACCCTTGGGGGTCCCTGTGGCCAGGTCTGAGCCCACGTCTCGCCATCAGCATCTCATTGGTTGTCTCAGTGGCCCTTGGACGTTTTAGATGCTTGTCAGTAACAGACGGGGGTCCTGAGACCTGGCTCAGTTACCCGCAGGGACTCCGAGCAGGAGTGGAGGTGGGAGGCCAGCGGAGTCCACAGCCCGCGTGCTCTGGGCGCTCCCCTGCTCTGGGGATTGCAGCCCCCCCTCACCCCCACCCCTGTGCGGCATCAGGGGAGGCTACATGGAGGAACTTGGCCTGGAGCTGATGGTCAGAGGATGTGCAGAAGTTTGTAGGAGACAAAGGGGGCGGAGGGCACATTGGCTAAATCAGTGAGGCCAGGAATGAAAGTCGACGTCCCGGCGCTCACAGTTCCAAGAAGCCGGTCAATCTTGTGAGAGGCCATTTGCGCAGAAACGGGCTGGGCATCGCTTCCTCTTTCTGCTTCTCGGTTTCCTAACAACGACGTCAGCATAAATAGGAAGCGTGACAGGCTCACAGCCGCCTGGAGCCTCCAGCAGAAGGTTGGTGTGTGTCCCCCCACAAAGAGGTATGACCTGGCTTGAAGGGGCAGGTCGACAGGTGGGGCGGGGAGTAGGGGTGGGGGGAGACTGGGACGGAAGGGACAGGGAGAGCTGGGGGTGCTGATGGGCAGGTGTGCTCTGGGGATTTGGGGGGGTTGAGGCTTGGCCTCTTGGAAAGACCTGAGCCCAGACTCCTTGGGCAGCTGGTGGGCTCAGGTGAGGGGCCGGGGGGGGGGGGGACGGTGGGCCTTGCTGTCCTGGAAACAGGGCATTATCTCCGGGCGATGAGAGCTCAGGCCTGGGCGGCAGACACTGTGTTCTGTCATCTTTGCTTTGTTTACTAAGGTGTCAGTGGGTGTTGGAGGCTGTGGGAACATCCATTCCCTGCTCCCTGCTTCTGTGTCCTCACCTCTGGAATGGAAGGAGGAGCGAGAGAGAGAGGAGAGGAAGGAGAGGGAGGATTTGGAGAGAAGAAGAGGGAGGACTCAGTGAGGTCCAGGGCTTGGGAGGTAGCTACTTTACATGATACTTACTAAGCTTAAATAAGTATATAGTTTTTCTTTGTAAATGAGAAGGGCCCAGTCCCTTCCCCACAGACATATTATTCTCCCTCAAAGGTTGCTTTGGCTGCCACACTGCCCGGAGCTGCTGTCACTTAGCTGGGTTTGGACTCA
Source organism: Myotis lucifugus (assembly GCF_000147115.1). NCBI lineage: Eukaryota > Metazoa > Chordata > Mammalia > Chiroptera > Vespertilionidae > Myotis > Myotis lucifugus. Next base: position 27,724 of record NW_005872130.1, read on the forward strand.
GGGGTGTGTGTGCGTTCTGGCCCCAAGTGTGTTGTCTGGGTGGGGGTTCGGGGTGCCGGCATGTATGTGCAGGTGTATGAAGGTATGTGCAGGTGTATGAAGGTAGGTGCAGGTGTATGAAGGTGCCCTGTGGATGGGAGGGCAGGTGTGTCTAGGGGTCCGAACTAGGTCTGAGCCTGTGGGGCCTCCCCCGACAGCCTTGGGTGACAGCTGCCTCTGTGGGATTTCTCCTCTTCCGAGCCCTGTGACATTCTGCGTAACCAGGTTCTAATTTCCTCTGCCCGTCACCCTACTGTCTTAACAGTTTGATAATGAGTAAGACCTTTCCTAGTAGCTCTCGGTCGCTCTTCTTATTCATCAGTTTCACTGATGTTGCGCTGTATTTGCCAGTACTCCAGGACAGTTCACGACTTAGTCAGCATATTTAATATGAATCAAGTAGATGCGTGGATATCTGCTCTATGAAAAATTAGAAGAGCCAGAATTATGCAGCACAGAAGACAGTGTCAGCATCTCTATCCACTAGTCCCACGCCCTGCCCTCTTCACCACATGTACCCTCTCGAACACTTTTAAGCTTAATGTAAGTATTTAGTTTTTCTTTGTCCATAAATGGGATTTTTACGTATATATTGTTCTGAATTATTTTCTCGCCTAATAAGTTTTAGCAAGTTTCCACAATATACATGTAGATTTAACTCACGTATTAATCCTAAGAAGTACGTGGCCTTTATCAGTACGGCCACGTCACAGTTAACCCTATTGAGGGACACGAAGGTCGCTTCCGATTTTTCCACACCTGTGAGCGTGTTCCTGCAGCCCCGATTCCTGGAAGCCGAATGGCTGGGCAAGAGATTGCGTGTTTAAAAATTTATGCAAATATTTTCAGATCATCCTCCAAGTAGCAAAATTAATATCTACCTGCACGGTCACGCATGAAAAGGCCGATTTCTCTGTAGAACAGCGGTTCTCAACCTGTGGGTCGTGACCCCTTTGGGGGTCGAACGGCCCTTTCACAGGGGTTGCCTAAGACCATCGGAAAACACATATATAATTACATATTGTTTTTGTGATTGATCACTATGCTTTAATTATGTTCAATTTGTAACAATGAAATTGGGGGTCACCACAACATGAGGAACTGTATTAAAGGGTCACGGCATTAGGAAGGTTGAGAACCACTGCTTTAGAAAAAGAATTGTTTAATTGAGTCCAAAGAAATAGATGCAAATTACCTGGTTCCTGCTTGGACGTTTTCCTCTGATTATGGGTGAAGTTGTGCGTCTTCACCAATGACGTCCGCCAGTGATGGACATGGAAATGTCTTTTGTCCATTTTTTGATGGGTTCTTTGCCTTGTACCTCTTCGCTCTAGGAGAGAGCCATTCATTATGTGTATTAACAATTTATTCCTGTACGTTGAAAAGACATTCTTCCAGATCATCGCTTGTGTATTTTCTTCACCACGTTTAAGGGATCTTGTTGTTTCAGATAAAAATGTATTAACTGCTTCTAACTCAAATCTGTCATTATTTTGCACTTAATGCTTTCTGGATTTGGATGCCTTGTTCAACCCCCAAGATTAAAGGCATATTTGTGATAGTTTTATCATTTTAGCTTTGATATGTAGATCTTTGATCCACCTAGACTTTAGACTGGTGGGTAATATGGAAAGCAATAATCTAACTTGAAGAATCATCAGCTAATTGTGGCAATATCATTAATTATGTGAGTGCAGCCCATCCTGGCCTCGGTGATTTAAAATGCCTTTATTGCTCCCCAAATTCCTACTTGCTTATTTCCCTTACTGTTTTCTGTCCCATCTGTCTGCTATACCTCTCATTACTTTTATAGTAAATAGAGCAAGTCTCTCATCTTTGGTTTGTTGTATTTAGAATCAGTTTGTCAAGCCCATTAAAAATCCTTTTGAGCCCAGCCAGTGTGTCTCAGTGGTTGAGTGTCGACCCATGAACCAGGAGGTCACGGTTCAATTCCTGGTCAGGGCACATGCCCGGATTGCAGGCTCGATTCCAGGTAGGGGTTGTGTAGGAGGCAGCTGATCAATGTTTCTCTCTCATTGATGTTTCTCTCCTCCCTTCCTCTCTTTGAAATCAATAAAAATATATAATTTTTTAAATCCTTCTGAAACGTTTTTGAAATTTTGATGTAGATTCCACTGAATTTAGAGATTAAGTTGGGAGACTGACCAGGAGGGCTCCAATGGACCCTTTGCCTTGAATGTTGCCAGAGATATATTCAACCTCCCTTCATCTCCTCATTTGCTGAGGTTTATTTATTTGTTTGTTTACTCAGGAATGGCTTTTGTACTATCAAATATTTCGAAGCATTTATCAAGATAAACTTACCCCTTTCCTCCCTTTAATCTGTTCATCTGTTTCTTTTAATCATGAGTAGATTTCTTAATGGCTCTCTGTCCATTTCTGGAATAATCCCTGGGTGACCATGATTCAGTCTTTCTTTAAACACCTTTGTCAGACTGTCCTCTAAAATCGTTGTCTGCAGTGAATTTGGGTGCGTGTTTTTCATTTTCAGGTTTTTTTCCTACCATGACATTTCTTCAAGAGTTTGGGAATTTTGGTGTGTGTTTAGAGTGAGAAGGTTTGGTTTTTCTCTTCTCCTTTCTCCCTCGCCCTCCTTCTCTTTCTCCTCTCTGTCACCCTCCTGCCCCTGTGCTTACCTCTCACTCTTAGTGAATTTTAACCCTTAGGTTTTTAACACATATATTTAACCTTTATTTTCCATCAGCAGGTGGAAATTAACATATAGATGCTCTTGCAAAACAAGACGAGACCCTTAGCAAACTTTCACTTCTCCACTGTCCACCTCAACCTCACCGCCAACTCCGGTAAAATTATCTGATTATTGAATTTAATATTGCTATCTTGTATTCATTCATTTTCACTCTGTACAGGAGCAATTCTTGACTTAACTGTAAGTCTTACTGGTTTATTCTCTCAGCACTGATTCCAGTATCACATGCTTTCTTTCTTTCTTGGACTTTTTCTTTTTTCTGAAATACAACCCCAGGAAATGTCTAAAAAGTTTTTTTGTGTCCTCACATTTCCAAAATGTTGTGGGTTTTGCCCTTGAACTTCAAAGTAAGCTTGATTGTTTATGATTCTAGGTTTAAACTATTTTCTCTCCATATTTTCAAGACATCCCTGTGTATGTGGAGTTTGGAGTCACCAATCTGGCCCTCGCTGCATTAAAAGTAACCCGTTTGTTTCTTTCCTTCTGGGAGCTGCTAGGATTCCCCTTTCATTCTTGGGTGACTGAAAGTTCACCAGTTTGTGACTGAGTAGGCACTATGGGAAATTAATCTCGCTCTTCACTTAGTGAACTGTTGTCTCCTTCAAAATCCGGTGAAGTTTTCTTCTATTTCTTTTTTTTTTTTACACATATTTTTATTGATTTCAGAGAGGAAGGAGAAGGAGAGAGAGAAACATCAATGATGAGAGAGAATCATTGATCAGCTGCCTCCTGCACGCCCCCTACTGGGGATTGAGCCCGCAACCTGTGCATGTGTCATTGGCCAGAATCAAACCCAGGACCTTTCAGCCCAAAGGCTGATGGTCTATCCACTGAGCCAAACCAGGTAAGGAAAGTTTTCTTCTATTTCTAACTGTACCCATGTGGGTGCACATGGAAAATCCCCAAACAACAGTGGTCTAACAACACAGATGTTTGTTTTTCCCTCACATAAACGATGTCTAGAAGCGAGCAATCTCAGTCTGGAATGGTTGCTCCACAGGGAAAAGAGGAATCCAGGTTTCCCTCTTGCTGTGGTGTGTGGCTTTCATCCTCAAGCCACATGGTCCAAAATGGCTGCAGGAGCCAACTCCCTTTAAACAAACTTTTAAAATATATATATATATTTAGGTGCTCCTATATTGGGTGCAAATATGTTTACCAGGGTTATGTCCTCTTGTCGGATTGATCCCTTTAGAATTATGTAGTGACCTTTGTTGTCTCTTGTGATGGCCTTCATTTTGAAGTCTATTTTGTCGGATATGAGTATTGCTACTCCAGCTTTTTTTTTTTCCATTTGCATGGAAAAATGTTTTCCATCCCTTCACTCTCATCCTGTGTGTGTCTTTTATTCTCAGGTGGTTCTCTTGCTGACAGCATATAGTTGGGTCATGTTTTTATATCCATTCAGCTACCCTATGCCTTTTGATTGGAGCATTTAATCCATTTACATTTAAGGTTATTATTGATAGGTACTTATTTATAGCCATTTTAATTCTGTATGTCTGTTTTCTCTCTGTATCTTCTTCTCATTACTGCATTCCCTTTAGCATTTCTTGTAATGCTGGCTTGGTGGTGATATACTCCTTTAGCCATGTTTTTTTGTTTGTTTGTTTTTTGTTGTTGTTGTTGTTTGTCTGGGAAGCTCTTTATTTGACTGTCTATTTTGAATGATAACCTTGCTGGATATAGTAATCTTGGTCTCAGATCCTTGCTTTCCATTACCTTGAGTACTTATGCCATTCCCTTCTGGCCTGTAGAGTTTCTGATGAGAAATCAGGTGTCAGGCTTATGGGAGCTCCTTTGTAGGTAACAGCTTTCTTTTCTCTTGCTGCCTTTAAGATTCTCTCCTCGTCTTTAATTTGTGGCATTTTAATTATGATGTGTCTGGGCGTGGGCCTGTTTGGGTTCTTCTTGCTTGGGGTTCTCTGTGCCTCCTACACTTGTGTCACTGTTTCCTTTACCAGGTTAGAGAAGTTTTCTGCCATTATTTCTTCAAACACCTTCTCTATTCCTTTCTCCCTTTCTGCCTCTTCTGGCACACCTGCTATTCAAATATTGTTACATTTCACGTTGTCCCACAGCTCCCTTAAGCTGTCCTCCTGTTTTTTAATTGTTTTTTCTTTCTGGTTCTTTGATTCAGTGATTTTTTTCAACCATGTCTTCTAATTCACTGATTCAATCCTCAGCTTTCTCTAATCTGCTGTGTATTCCTTTCAAAGTGTTCTTTATTTGTGCTATGTCATTCTTTATTTCTGTTTTCAGTTACTATATCTCTGCTCATGCTGTTGAGCATCTTTACCATCATTACTCAGAACTCTTTATCAGATAAATTTCTTATCTCCATTTCATTTATCTCTGCTTCTGGAGAATTCTCTTGTTCTTTCATTTGGGGGTTGTTTCTTTGTCTCCTCATTTTGGCTGCCAGTTTGGGTTTGTGACCATGTATTAGGTAGATCTGCTACACCTCTCAGTCTCTAGTGCAGGACAGTGTCCAATGCAGTTTCTGACTGATTAGATCAGGCAAAGACTCGAAGCCTCCAGAGATTGCCTCTGTCTACAGACTGATAGGATTCTGTCTTAAATTGCCCTCAGGCTATCGACCTCAGGTGTTGCAAGAGTTGTTTTCAACAGGGTGGGGCAGTTGTTTCTGCCTGGAGGCTAATTGTTATGCTCAGTCTCTTATTGGGCTTCAGCAACTCTGCACCATGGGGCAAGGTGTTTCCCAATAGGGTGAACCAGCTGTCTTTCCCCCAGGCAAGGTCGCCTGTATAGGGAATGCCTACATACGAAAGATGTCCTCCACAGCGTGAGGGAATGACTCAGCACAGGAAACCGGGATGTCTGCCTTCTGAGCTCTAACTCCTGAGCCCCCGATCCTGGTTTCTGTTCACACAGCTCCAGTCCACTCTTCCGGAGCACAAGGTGAGTGGCTGCACGGGGGATTTTGTGTGTTGGCCCTTTAAGAGGGGGCCTGCATTTCCAGCTGTCTCTCCCTGGCAGACAGCAACCCCGCTGCTTTTCACAGCCAGATGTTCTGTGGGTTCTGGTGCTCTCTGTGGGGGGCCCCAGGTGGGATTAGACCCCAGAGTTCTCAGTGGCAAACCCCCTGCAGCTGAGATATCTTCCCAGAACTTCAGCTGCTGTCTGTGGGGGCCCGGCCAGCCCTTTTGCATTTCCGCCCCTCCTACCAGTCTCTCTGCCACCTCCACTTTCCGTCCTCGGGTATCAGGGTTCTCTCTAGTGAGTCTTCCATTGATTATTCAGGAAGTTTTTCTGTATTTCAATTGTAATTCCAGTTTGGACCTGGGAGCATGTCATGCAGCATCCACTTACTCTGCCGCCATTTTTAATCTCTCCAGCCTTTTTTAAAATATTTATTTTTACTGATTTCAGAGAAGAAGGGAAAGGGAGAGCGAGATAGAAACATCAATGATGAGAGAGAATCATTGATCAGTTGCCTCCTGCACTCCCCCTACTGGGAATCGAGCCCACAACCCTGGGCATGTGGCCTTGACCAGAATCGAACCTGGGACCCTTCAGCCTGCAGGCCGACACTCTGTCCACTGAGCCAAACTGGCTATGGCTAAACAGCCTTTATGGCTAGCACATCCAATGTTTCCACTCACATCTCCTTAGATAAGATTTAGTCACATGACCACACCTAATGATAGGAGATGGTGGGACATATAGCCTTTTATTCTGTGCAGCAAAAGGTCCAGATAAAACCTGCACGTCTGTTCCTGAGGGGGAAGGGGACCACTCGCTGGCTGCCGCTGGCTGCCACACCTGCGTGCAGGTCTCTGTCCTCTGCTTCCAGATGTTGGAACTCCTGGACTTCTTCTCCAGGCCTCAGCTTTTCTCCCAGCCTTTCCCTCTCCTTGCCCATTCGCTCCGTCTTCGGTATATACAATCATAACATGGTTGTGTATAGTGTGCATTCAGTAATTTGGCCCATGACTGAGGGTTTGTTTTTTTTAAATTATGCATTTTTTTTTACCATCAAATTCCAAGATCTTTGTTTATTTATTGTATCACAGCAGTCTATTCTTTTAAATGGCTATGATTTCTCAAATCTCCCCCAGGGTGCTAAGCAAGAAGTTTTCGTTTTGTTTTGGCCCTGGCCGGGTGTCTCAGTTGGCAGGAGCGTCATCCAGTAAACCAAAACTTTGTGGGTTCTATTCCCAGTCAGGGCACATACTTAGGTTGCAGGTTCAATCCTCAGTCAGATTCACGGAAAGCAACCAATAGGTCTTTCTCTCTCTCTTTCTCTTTCTCTTTCCCTTTCTCTCTCCAAACATATCTTTGGGTGAGGATTAAAAAAAAAAAAGTTCAAGGCCCTAACCAGTTTGGCTCAGTGGATAGAGCGTCGGCCTGCGGACTGAAGGATCCCAGGTTTGATTCCGGTCAAGGGCATGTACCTAGGTTGTGGGCACATTCCCAGTGGGGAGTGTGCAGGAGGCAGCTGAATCAATGTTTCTCTCGCATCGATGTTTCTAACTCTCTATCCCTTTCCCTTCCTCTCTGTAAAAAAATCAATAAAATATATATTTTTTAAAAGTTCAAGGGGAAAAAAAAACACAACTTTTTGGAAATGTAATGACAAAAAAGCTTTTTAGATCTTTTCTGACAAAAAAAAAGTCACTCTAGGATGTATTTCAGAAAAGAAAAAAAGAGTCCAAGAAAGAAAGAAAGCATGCGATACTGGAATCGGTGGCAAGAAAATAAATCAATAAGACTTAGAACAGTAAAAACATATCCTTGTTTAAAAACAATTTTTCTTTAAAAAGAAAGAATGAAAGGAATGTCTCTTGTGGTTTCTAATGATTCCTGTATAGAATGAAAAAAAATACAAGATAATAATATTAAACTCAATAATCAGATGTTTTGTTTTTATGCATGTTTGTAGAAATGTCTGCTGGGTCAGTATACCTCACGGTAGACACATATGATACCGATGATTGGGAAATACACCGCAATAGGGGTAGCGGTTAAGAGCACAGACTCCGGCCCTGAACGGCTTGGCTCAGTGGATAGAGCATCAGCCTGCGGACTCAAGGGTCCCAGGTTCGATTCCGGTCAAGGGCATGTACCTTGGTTGCGGGCACATCCCCAGTGGGGGGTGTGCAGGAGGCAGCTGATTGATGTTTCTCTCTCGTTGATGTTTCTAACTCTCTATCCCTCTCCCTTCCTCTCTGTAAAAAATCAATAAAATATATTTTAAAAAAGAAAAAAAAGCACAGACTCCGGCGCCCGCCTGCTGTTGGCTTCAGTCCCAGCCTGGCCTTTACTGGCTGCGATCCTGGACCATCTACCTGCTTCCTCATCAGTGAAGTGGGATTCTAGTAGTAACTACACAGTGATGCATTCATACCTGTGAAGCCCTGATCTGTGCCTGGCTCACGCTCAGTGGTTTATGCCCGCCACCGATATGAATTTTCTGCGTGTCTGTGAATTTTATGCTTGTGTTCATGGATAACATTAATCTGTTTTAAACATTTCCACTGTAAAGATAGTCATCTTTTCCTCATAATATTGCTGCAAACATTTCTCTTTTGCCTTTTGTCCTTTGCTTCGTGGTCTGGTTATTTTTATAAAAGATAGATGTTGCTTTTATGTATTTCTATCTGTTAACCTTCATCTCTCTGATTTCTTCCACTGTTTTTAAGCTGGAATAGTGTAAAGGAATTCACTTCTATGGTCTGCAAGTTTAATAGGCTTTGACTTCTTCCATTTAAATTGTAAAGTAGCCTGATATTTGGGGAATGGTGTGAGATAGGGATTTATCTGATACATTTTCTGTTGTTATTCAATTATCTTAGCACTTTTTCTTATTCCTGTTCTTTTTGTTATTTCTTATCACTGCCTGTTGACTCATGACTTCTCCTTCGTCATATAGCACATCCTTGGGTAAAACACTTTGTCTGGTCTGTGTCCACTGATATATCATGTGTGTGTGTGTGTGTGTGTGT
>NW_005872130.1:36562-37873 GCF_000147115.1 Myotis lucifugus
CAGGGCAGAGGTGGGGAGAGCACCAGGCCCGGAGTGTGTGAGTGAGTGTGCACGTGATCACACCCAGGGGAGAACACGGTGTCCCCAACACCCAGTGACTCCCCAAGCAGATGTAGGGCAGCAGCCCACGGGGATCTCGGGGCAAATCCAGGCCTCCGTCTCCTGTTTTCCCATCACCAGGGCCCTGCCCGGGGTGCCCGACCCACGTCTTCAGAGGCCTTTAGAGCATCTCCCTCGAGGTCAAACTGGGGGACACTGAGGCTAAGGGGACGGGACTGTCTGAGGTGCCAGGCTGAAGCCCATGCATCAGGGCCACTCTCGGGTTCACCCCAAAAGTGGGCCGAGTGCCTGGGGACGCAGGCCTGGGAGGGCAGCTTCCAGGTGACGTTTCCTCCACAGGCCCGGAGAAGGCAGAGCCTGCAGGGAAGATTCACAAGAGCAAGCGGATGACATGGGTCTGGCCTGGCCCCCAACTGGGGAGGGACACAGGGTTCCAGGCCAGTGAGGACCCGCCCTGGCCCAGACCTGCACCCACCCTGCCGGCCCTGCTCGCCCAGAGCTGACCAGGAGATGGCGCTGACCCGGTGGCTGCTCCCCATGGCCCTACTGGCTCTGAGCCAGGAGCCCAGCATGGCAGGGGTCCCAGGTGAGCCCGACAGCTCCCTCCCCTTTCTCTCCTCTCCCCAGGCCCCTCCCATTGCTGGGACCCTTGGGTGAAGCTGTCCACCACCTATTCCCCAGGAAGCTCCAGACCCCAGGGGCTCCGGCCTCCCCTCCCTCCCTTCCCTCATGTCTTCTCTCTCCCTGATGTTCCCAGGTGCCACTTGGCCCCTCCCACACTCCCGCTCAGCGCTCTCAGGCCCCTGTAAGGACCATCTCTACTGTGTCCTTTCTCTGCTCGCATTTCTCAGCGTGGCATTCAAGGCCTCTGACCTCCAGGCCGGCCCTTCCAGCCTTTCTCTGCTCCTTCTCTCCCCCACCCCCACCCCCATCCCCACCCCCACTCCGCTCCTCTGACAGTGGCCTTAATGCAGCGGTTCTCAACCTGTGGGTCGCCAACCTGTGGGTCGCGACCCCTTTGGGGGGTCGAACGACCCTTTCACAGGGGTCTTCTAAGACCATCGGAAAACACATATATAATTACATATTGTTTTTGTGATTCATCACTATGCTTTAATTATGTTCAATTTGTCACAATGAAAATACATCCTGCATATCAGAAATTTACATGACGATTCATAACAGTAGCAAAATTACAGCTATGAAGTAGCAACGAAAATAATTTTATGGTTGGGGTCACCACCAACATGA
>NW_005872130.1:38939-43039 GCF_000147115.1 Myotis lucifugus
CGACCCCCCCAAAAGGGGTTCGCCGGCCCACAGGGTTGGCCGGCCCCAAAGGGTTGAAGAACCCCCCTCCTCTAGAAGGATTTCTGGGGTGGCCCCCTTCCCCCAATGCTGGGGCACCCAGGAGGGGGCTGGGAAGGGACGGGTGACCAAGGGGCCCCCTGGAAGGGGAAGAGGTTTTGCCCCCTTCTTGCATCTCCCCGGGTCAGGGACCGTCCCCTCTGCAGGCCCCCGCGCTGCCATAACGACTTCACCAGCCCCATCCCCTGCAGGTGGGCGGACACCAGGACGCCCAGCGGCTCCTCAACCTGACCCTCTACCGCAGACTGAACGAGTGAGTCACTCTGGGGCCAGGAGCCGGCGGGCAGGGAGGGGCTGCTGTGTGAGGCCGTGCCAGGTGGGGGCTGGACAGAGGACAGAGGACAGAGGAGGGAGGCCCCTGCCCAGGAGCTGCGGCTCATCGGGTGGCCGCCAGGCCCAGGAGCTGGAATCTGTTGCTGTTGCTGGTGATAATCCTCTCTTATTTCATCACAATTTAACAAAATCGCCCGCACTCGTTCCATCTGAGAGGCGGGCGTGGTGGGGATAAATGCCCACCCGGTTCACAGACGCGGAACCGAGGCTGTGGAGCTGAGGTGGCTCACCCCTCCCAGGGAGGCCAGCATCTGTGTCTGGCCCGAGAGGCTGGGCCCCAGGTGTCCCCAGGGCCCTGATCCTCCAGTTGGAGGAGCTTGTCCTTTCCCTCGCACGGTGTCTGGGCATGTGCCATCCGGGGAGATGCCTGGTGCCATGCTGGGGTTCGGTGAGGGTCCAACTCATAGCAACAGAGAGAATTAAACAGCTGGGGTCACAGGGTTCAAGGCCGCCCTGGGGAGCGTGGCCGCCCATGTCTCTCCCGAGAACCCCTGTATTTCTCGCTCTCCCCTCCTCAATACCACTGCACCCCCTGCCCTTGGCTGTGACCTGCTCCCTCCCCACTGAGACACCAGACTCCACGGGAGAGAAGCCCCAGCCCCTCTGTGCTCTCGCTGCCCGGCCACGCCCGCCGCCTCCCTGGGTCGCCTGCCGTGACTTCCTGCAGAGATTGAGCAGCCGGGGTCTCATCTGGTCTTGCCGCTCAAGGTCTCCACGCTCCTGGGCCATGGATGGGCCCTCCCCTGGGATCATTTACCACCACTGAGCCCCACTGACAGATGCCAAGAAGGGGTGCAGCTCCAGGGTGCCCCCTGCCCCCATCTCCTCCCGCCGGGGCCCACCCTCTGCCTCCTTTGTCACAACCCTCCTCTAGAGCGGTCCAGACCCAGCATGCCCCGCGTCTTTCCAGTGATTCTCTCCGGAAACGACTCCCCCAGGAGTCTGCTGCCCCCACCAGGTCACCTGCTCCTGCTGGAGCCAGCAAAGCCCTCGTGGCTGCGAAGTCCAGTGGTCAGTCTGAGCCTCTCCCTCCCTGACCCCGGGCACCCCCGACTTGGACCGACCACAGGGTCCTCCTAAAGCACTTTTGCTCCTGGTTTCTGGCCACCAGGCTCACCCCTTGCCCTGTGTCTCCCTGGCCCATCCTTTCCTGTCTCGTCATCTGGTTCCTTTTTGGTTTTGAACTTGAAGAGTGAGGTGCCCCAGGGCTCAGTCCTCCACGCATATCGTGACCCAGTGGCAGAGGTGCAGCCTCAGGCTCCGGGCTCTCACTGCCCTCCCAGCCCAGACCTCCCCCGAAGCTGAGACCCAACCGGGGCACTCGCCTCTCCACATCGTCCCTGAGAAAATAAGTGTCACCCGACTGGTGTGGCTCAGGGGGTGAGCATCAGCCCATGAACCAAGAGGTCACCGGTTTGATTCCCAGTCAGGGCACATGCCCAGGTTTCGGGCTCGATCCTCAATAAGGGGCCTGCAGGAGGCAGCTGATCAATGTTTCTCTCTCATCTATGTTTCTATCTCCCTATGCCTCTCCTGTCCTCTCTCTCTCAAATCAATTTTAGAATATTTTAAAAAGAAAGGAATATCTCGCCCTAGCCGGTTTGGCTCAGTGGATAGAGTGTCAGCCTGTGGACTGAAGAGTCCTGGGTTCGATTCCGGTCAAGGGCACATGCCCAGGTTGCAGGCTCAATCCCCAGTGTGGGGCGTGCAGGAGGCAACTGATCCATGATTCTCTCTCATCATTGATGTTTCTATCTCTCTCTCCTTCTCCCTTCCTCTCTGAAATCAATAAAAATATATTTAAAAAGAAAGAATGAAAGGAATATCTCTAAAAAAACAAAAAAGAAAGAAAATAGGTATCTTCAACCCCAAACATCCTAAACCAAATTCCTGCTCTGCCCCCAGAAGACCCTCCGCTCCAGTCTTGCCATCTCTCTTCACTAAACAGGGGCTCCTTGTGGCTCAAACCAAACACCGGGGAGGGTTGTGTTGTTGTTGTTTTCATATCTTTACCACCTTTCCTTCCCCATCAGAGCATCTAATCCATCAGCAAATGCTGTCGACTTTATCTTAAAATAGAACAGGAATCTGGCCAATGTTACATTAACATCGCTACCTGGTTCAAACCATTTCCTGTCTCTTGGAATATTCCAGAAGCCTCCTATCTGGTCCTTCTGCTTCCAATACTGCCCCCCCACCCCCCTTAAACCAATCTGTCCACAACCCCAGCAACCAGAGGAATCCTTTCAAAGCATATGTCACAATATATCACGCCTTTGCGCAGAGCTCTCTAATTCTTTCCACTTACAGTGAAATCCAAATTCCTTATAAGTGTTGGCCTCCTGTCACCTCACTCAATTAGCCTCCTAGACCTCCCAGCCTCACATACTCTATGCATAATGTCTGACTGCCTAGTCCTACAACGCTACAAACCTGAGCCTGCCCAGGGCCTGTGCACTTGCAAGTACCTGAAATCCCCTTCCCCCCGGAATTTGCATGACTCCTCCCCCACCTCCTCCAAGTTTCTGCTCAAATGTCACCTTTCCCAGGAGGCCTTCCTGTCTCCCCTATTTCCAATGGCATCCCCCACCCCAGACCTTCTGGCCTCCTCGTCACCCTTTCCTGCTGCACTTGTCTGCATAGTTTTCCCCGTTTGACACGTGACTTATTTCATTCAGATGTTTCATGTCTGTCTCCAGCAGGATGTCTGCTCCGTGGACAGGGATTGGGGTGTGTTTTGTTCACTGCCAGCCCCCACCCCACCCCCACCCCCGGCCCTGGGCAAAGCTTCGCATATGGAAACCACCCAATAATGTTGCGAGTGAGCGCTTCTTCATTCTAGACTGACCTGTGTCCTCTCCCGGCAGGTCCCCCCCAGAGCCAGTGTCCTGTGATCTCAGTGACGACATGCCCTGGTCAGACTGCCCGGCTCCCCGCTGTGTGCCCAGAAAGTGTGTCATTCCCTGCAAGCTGTTCGTCACAGCGGACAAGGACAGCTTCTCGTTCCAACCCGACAGGCCTCTGGGCACCCAGCTCACCGTCATCCTGGCTCAGCATGGTGAGCTTGGGGTCCCTGGCTGGGGGTGGCCCCCAGTGGGGACAGTGGCCCCAGGGAGTGGCCATACTGCAGAGGGTGGGCTGGGGAGTGAGTCTTCAAGGGATGGAGACATTGGCCTGGGGTTGGATTTGGTCTCTTGAGCGAAGAGGATATGTCTCCTTATGATGGAGGTGTTGGGGCAGGTGCAAGGTGAGGACCCCCTGGCTAAAGGCACCCCCACCACCTGCCAGGGTGTTTGTTCACTGCCTTCCAGCGCTGAAGGTTTCCCTTCTGAAGAACCGTTCTGATGATTCACATAAAAACTTACCAGGTTAGCCCTAGTTGGTTTGGCTCAGTGGATAGAGTGTCACCCCTCGGGCCAAAGGTCCCAGGTTCGATTCCAGTCAAGGGCATGTACCTCGGTTGCAGGCTCGATCCCCGGCCCCAAGTCGGGGAGTGTGCAGGAGGTAGCCAGCCGATGTGTCTCTCTCTGTCTCTCTCCCTCCTTTCCTCCACTCTCTCTAAAAATTCATGGGTGGGAAAGAGGTGCCCCGTCTCTGCCAGTCTGGGCTGACGGTGTTCCGAAGGGCAGCTCTGACCTGCTCTAGCACGCATGGTCCGTGCCCAGCACAAAACATTTGTACCCTGTCTG
>NW_005872130.1:45561-46877 GCF_000147115.1 Myotis lucifugus
AAGTGGGGGGGGGGGGTTGGGGCAGCTGTGTCTCCTTGTATAAACCATGTAAACTCAGGGTTCCTATGTCCCGTCTGGGGATCGGCCAGGTTGCAACCTTGGCCTCTGCCCCTTGCTAGCTGCCTGACCTTGACAAGAGCCTAATTGTCTGGGCTCACTTTCTCTGTCTGTGACACGTGGATGGTACTTCCTGCAGAGCGAGCATGTCTGTTAGTGCCTGGAACAGTCCCGGCTCTAGACTAGAACCCATGATAGTGATTTTATTTTTACTGAAATGCGATGAGTGACCCATGCGTGGCGTCACCTCGATACAAAACAAGTGAATCTCAGCCTCGGCCAAGAACAGGGCCGCTCAGGTCCAATCGGATGACGTGGTGAAATGGGGGTGCAGAGAGCCCGAGTTGGGCGGGACCTGGGGTGCTGGGGCCGGTGAAGACAGCACCTGTGGCCAGCATGGAAGGCAGGAAATGTTCCAGGGGAGGGATGCTAAGAAGAATGTTCCCTAAAAATTTCCTCCCTCCAGTCCAGATGGCGCCCCCGACGCTCAACGTGACCAAAGGCAGAGACGGCTACATTTTGCGCTGGGAAGTGAAGATGTTCTATGATCACATAGAGTACACCTTTGAGGTCCAGTACAAGAAAGACACAGCCTCCTGGGAGGTGAGGGGCCCGGAGGGGCCTGCTGGGGGGAGGCATGTGAGACAACACCTGGAAGGCGCCACCGGCAGGTGACCAGTCTGAGGAAGCCACAGGGACTTGGTGATCACAACCCTGGAGGCAACCTAGACGGCAGGGCAGGGAGGGCAGAGAGGTGCTGGATGAAGGGTTTTCAAAAGCCACAGAGGGGACCCTTCTGCAGAGGAACCTCCTCCGGACATAGCGGTGCACCCGCCCAGAGCAGAGCCGCTCCCGGTGAAGCAGGCAGGGCCCCAGCCCAGGGCTCCGTCCAGGTCCCCACCCCCAGGCAGCCCTGGGTCCGTGTGCAGAACCTGGGGCTCCACAGAGGCCAGACCAGAAACCTCGGAGCCAGTCCCAGACCTGCGGGCTGGAAATGGAGAAACCGAGGCCAGGAGGGGGTGGGTCTGGGATTAGGCCCCAGGCACCTGAACCCCCGACTCAGAGCTCAGAGTCCAGTCTCCCTGCACTGCATTCCCGAGAGGCCATAATTGGGGTCCAGGCTGCCCCCGGGGAGCTGGGAGGTCCAGGGGTCTCAAGATGAGGATGGGACTGGGTGACCCCTTAGGGCGGTGATGGCGAACCTATGACACACGTGTCAGAGGTGACACGCAACTCATTTTTTGGTTGGATTTTTCTTC
>NW_005872130.1:54162-55862 GCF_000147115.1 Myotis lucifugus
ACATACGCTGAAAAAATTACCCATTGTTTTCTGAAATTCAAATATAACTGGGGTCCCGTTATATTTGAGAGGGAAGGACTAAGTTATGAAACCGAGTTCCCCATAAGCATAGCTGAGGATTGTTGAGAGCGTGTTTCCGGCAGGCACTGCCCAGGCGATTTAGTGGGATCAGCTCGCTTAACCCCCACAGCCCTCTGAGGCAGACACTGTCTCTGTCCCACGTGAGGGAACTCCTAAGGGAGGAAACTAATGCACAGAGAGGTTACATGACTTGTCCCGGGTCAACCAGCCAGAAGGTAGCGAGTCAGGATTTGAACCCTGGCCCCCAGGTTGAGAGCCTGACCTTGAAAGCAAGGTCTCTCACCACACACAGAGGCCAGATGATTCATGTTGCTGGACAAGGCAGGAAAACCCACAAACCAAGCTGACACGGTGGAGGGGGGACATTGAGACAGAGGTGACCGTGAAATGTGTGTATTTCTCTGAGAGCCAAGTGTACCGGGTTCTCACTCATTGAAGTCCCAAGAGGCCTACTGTGTAGGACCACAGCTCCCTGAGAGCACAGCCCAGAGCGGTGCACGTAGCAGGTGGCAATGAAGGAATTGTCCCGGCTGGAGACCTCCAGGAAGCTGTCCCTGAGATGGAGGTAGACGTGCAAAGGACGTGCTGGGGAGGAAAGGAACGGGGAGGAAGCAAAGCTGGGCAGGCGGAGCCATCAGACTCCCAGGCCTGGCGGAGCACCTGCCAGCCGCGGAGAACTCTGGAGCAAACATTGCCTGTAGAAGGGCCCACATTGGGCAGGAATGGCCGGCCCGGGGGCCCTCATGGTGTCCGTCATCGGTTGGGGGCCCTGAGAAGAGAGAAGGAGCCAGAGCTGGAGGCTGTGCAGCTGAGCGGCTGGTCCTTCCCTGGGAGGGGAGCCGAGCGGGCCCGAGTCTTTCACGTCCATTCACCTCCCGGAGGATATCTTGGCTGCGTCCAAGTTTGGGCAAAACGAATAAAGCTGCTGTCAGCATCTACGAGCAGGTTTTCGTGTGCACATGGTTCAGCGCTGTAGGTAAACACCGAGGAGCGTGCGTGCTGGCTCACATGGGAAGAGTGTGTTTAGTTTGTCAGAAACGGCCAAGCTGTCTTCCAAAGTGGCTGCACCATCTCCAAAGCTGAGGGGAGGCAGTAATCACCCACCTGCTGCAGGACCAGGGGCCCCTCGGGGTGCGGGGAGACTGGGGTCACATGGGCCCGGGGCTCCCTCGGGCTCAGGGCGTGGCTGCTGGCTGCAGGAGGGGCAGAGCTGCCCGGAGGGGACTGAGGGGACCGGCCCCTGGTCGAAGGGAGACCCACATGGCTTCGAGGTCTCCTCATCTGTGACGTGTGGCTAACAGATGACATTTGCCAGCCTGTGCCCCCCGCCCAGCACCTGCAGGCCTGGGGACCCTCCATCCCGCTCTGTTCTGCCCACACCCCCAGGAGCAGAGCCCAGGGCCCTGAGGAGCCCGAGTCAGCCATCCATGTCCTCAAACAAACTTCTGGGATCCAATCATAAACCTGAAACATTACCCACCAGGAATGGAATAATAATGGAATAGTGCCCCCGTGGCTGGTTTGGCTGAGTGGTTAGAGTGTCAGTCCTTGGACCGAAGAGCCACAGTTTCAATTCCTGGTCAAGGGCACATACCTGGGTTGCAGTTTCGATCCCTGGC
>NW_005872130.1:57592-76947 GCF_000147115.1 Myotis lucifugus
CCACCTCCCCCGCCTTCCCTCTGAGGTTCGACAGTCTGTTCCGTGCTTCTATGTCTCTGGATCTATTTTGTTCATCCGTTTATTTTGTTCATTAGATGCCACAGAGGAGTGAGAGATCATGTGATACTTGTCTTTCCACTGCAGAGCCCTTCAAGGTGGCCGGCGTTCCTCTCCCCAGGAAGCAGGAATGATCCCATTTCCAAAGGTCTCTGTGGCATGAGGTTTATTTGATAGAAAATGACACGTGTGAACCAGAGAGTAAGGAGTGATGGGGATGGCCCCGCAGTCAGGCGTGCTGTTTCTCTTGCCGTCCAACAGTACATCACACCTTCCCCTGCGTTCCTACCGAGGCCACAGGGTGGGTGATGACACCAGAGAGATCCAGCGAGTTCATCAGTCACCAAGAGCTCGCACAGCATCACAGATTCTAGCAACGACCCCCTCTGAGCGGACACGCGGCTGGCTCCTTGCTAATATTTCTGTCTCGGCAGCTGCTGTCTGCACTGCAGTGTGGTTTCTTGTCCCCAGATGACTGATGGGAGCCAGGCTTCTCTATCTCAACAGACCTTGTCTCATCACATCAAGTTATCTGTATTCCCCCCAGCTTTACTGAGATACTAGAGGCCCGATGCACGAAATTCGTGCAAGAGTGGGTCTTCCTTCCCCCGGCTGCCGGCACCGGCTTCCCTCTGGCACCCGGGACCCGGGCTTCCCTCGCAGCCCCAGCTTCGTCTGGTCTAATTAGCATATACACTTTTATTATTATAGATGATTGACAAATAAAAATGGTACGTATTTATTAGGTTGTATAACATGAGATTTTTAAATTTTTTTTATTGATTTCAGAGAGAGGAAGGGAGGAGAAAGGGATAGAAACATCAATGATGAGAGAATCATCCATTGGCTGCCTCCTGCACGCCCCCTACTGGGGATTGAGCCTGAAACCCTGCATGTGCCCTGACTCAGAATCAAACCGAGACCTCCTTGTTCATGGGTTGACGCTCAACCACTATCCACACCAGCGAGGCTAACATGAGTTTTTAAGGTATGCAATGTAATGATTTAATTTAGTACACACTGAAATGTTCACCACTATCAGGTTGATGAACACATCCATCACCTCACATGGTTGCTTTTTTGTGGTGAGAGCACTTGAGAGCGACTCTCCTAGCAAATGTCAAGTATAGTATTAGTCACCATGCTGTCCATTAGATCCCCGGAACTTATTCATCTTATAACTGGAAGTTTGCACCTTTGACCAGCATCTCCTCATTTCTCCCGCCCCCCAGCTCGTAGGCAACCACCATTCTACTCTGTTTCTATGAGTCTGAATTGTTTAGATTCCACCTATAAGTGAGATGATACAATATTTGTCCTTCTGTGCCTGGCTTATTCCACTTCGCGTAATTCCTGCAGGTTCATCCATGATGTCACAATGGCAGGATTTTCTTCTTTATATGAACGAATGATATTTGAATAATATTCTGTTTTACGTGTGTGTGTGTGTGTGTGTGTGTGTGTGTGTACATATCTATTATATGCTTTTCTTTATCCATTCTTCCATTGATGAATACTTAGGTTGTTTCCCTGTCTTTGCTATTGCCAATAATGCTGCAATGAATATGGGGGTGCAATGATCTCTTTGAGATTCTGATTTCATTTCCTTTAGATATATACCCAGAAGTGGGCTTGGTGGACCATACAGTAGTTCTATTTTTTTATTTTCTGAGGAACCGCCCTCCTGTTTTCCATAGTGGCTGCACCCATTCACCTTCCTACCAACAGAGCATGAGGGTGCCCTATTCTCCATCCACATCCTTTCCCTGCTCCACTGAGGCTTGGCTCGGGTTGGTGCTGCCACCTAGAGGTCGGCACCAGACATTACTTCACCTCCTATCTGAAGAGGCAGCCCCTGGAGCTGCAGTTTTCAGCCATGGGTTTCAGGGCTGAGGGTGGAGCTTCGAGGGAACATCCAAGCAAGACGGGAGGAAAGAACAAGACCTAATGAGATAGGGACGACTGTGTGTGTGTGCATCTGTTCAAACATTACTAGTATTAAGCATTGCAAAACCACGACAGGAGAGCAGAGAACCCAGTGTGGGGCCCTTCAGAGCGTGCGGCTTGTGCAACTGAAGGGCTTACACACCCAGGAAGCTGTCCCTGCTTGCACCCTTGTGTTTGGAGGTGTGCATGCTAGCCATGCTTTTGTATGCCGGGCATGTGTTGTGTACTAACACGTATGTTTGAGTGGATGCGCTGTGTGAACGCGCACCCATCGGTGCCTGTGTGGCTACACATTTGCTTAGGTGACCATGTGTATGTCTCTGCAGTGTGTGTGTGTGTGTGTGTGTGTGTGTGAGTGTGTGTGAGTGTGTGTGAGTGTGTGTGCATGTGAGAGAGGAAGAGAGAGCAGGTTTCTGTGTTCTGGGACCGGCGAGCCTCAGGGCTCTGATTCGGGCCCCAGCGGGGATGGCAAAGCTGTTGGCTTCTCCCACACGACCTGTCACAGGTACAGCCAGGCCAGGCCCTGCCCACCGAGACTGCAACCTCGGGGCCCATAGGGACCCTGTCCAAACCCCACACTGAGACCTGACCGAGCTCTGGCAGGGCTTCCAGCAGCATCAGGCTGTGTCCCCAGATGCCCCAGGCCCCCCTGATGTCCCAGATGCCCCAGGCCCCCCTACGTGCCAGCTGAGAGCCTGAGCTGCCAGGACAGGTGTCCGCTGTCCCAGCCCCCACGTGCCCACAGGTCCCCGCTCCCCTTCTGAGAGCGCCCACTAGAAAGGGAGTGTAGTCCTCAAGGCCCTGAATGAAAGCCATTCCTCCGAAATGCCTCCATCAGGAGGGACAGGCCTCTGTCCCCCAGTCTCTGTGGGAGGACAGACTCCCAACCTCCATGTCAACCGGCCGGCAGACAGTGCCGGCCTCCTCACATCCACACTGACCCACCCGTCGGAAGTTTCCCTCCAGCCCCGCTCTCTCCTCCTGCTCCTCACCCTCATTCTCCCTTTCAAACACCCAGTCACATTTGGCTAGAGCGTCAGCCTGTGAGCCAAAGGGTCCCGGGTTCGATTCAGTCAAGGGCACGTACCTCGTTTTGGTTGCAGGCTCCTCCCCGGCCCAAGTTGTGGTCGGGGCGCATGCAGGAGGCAGCCCATCGATGTGTTTCTCTCACATTGATATTCCTCTCTGTCTTTCCCTCTCTCTTCCACTCTCTCTAAAAAGCAATGAAAAAATATCCTCGGGTGAGGATTGAAAAAGCAAACAACAACAACAAAAAACCCACCAGGCACCTCTGGGAAGACGGAAAGGCCTCAGCTCCCACCCGCCCTGGGAGCGAGGGAAGGAAGTCTGTTCTCACCGCTTTACCCATGTCTGCTCTGTGCACCTTTGACCCCACACCCCTGCGTCCTTTAAGGTCAGGGCGTTGGCCCTGCTTCCCCTGCCGCCTGCACGGCCTCTGCACGGCCTCCCCTCCCGCAGGGACACCTTCTGCGGCTGGAGCAGCGCTTGCCAAAGGCCGGGGTTGCCTGGCAGTGGGCACCCCAGGAGCAGCGCCACCCCGGGCCCCCGGGGTGGGAAGGTTCTGAGGACCAGGCTCCACACTGCTGCCCAGCGTTCCTGGCGCAATTAAGTTCCTTCCAGTGGCCTTAGTGGTAATTTACTTAACAAAGTACATCTTACTGGCTTCCTTCCTTCCTCCTTCATCCACTCCCCAGCGTCATCTCCTCCTGAGGGCTCCCATGTGAGTCCTCGCAGAGGTCCCAGCGGGGTCTGCGCTAGGGAACCCGGCTCTGGGGAGCCCTCTAAGGCGGGACCCCGTCTGTCCACAGGCTCTGGCCCAGGACTGCCTGGAGGTGCAGTTTTCAATGTCTCTCTGCTCAGCAGCTGCCAGGGAGGAGGCGGCTGGGTGGTGGGGAATGTGTGTCTCCTGAAGGCAACACCTCGCCCAGACTCCGAGGGGGGCGCCGTGGGGTCTGGTTTCTGACCCCCTGGATGTCCCCCATCTCCCCTCTCAGCTTTCCTGCATCCCGACTGAAAGCATTTCTCCACCCACCCCCCTCTTTGCTTCTTTCTTTTTAAGTGATTTCTGGGGAGCAAGTGTGGGTGGGAGACAATATGGCTGCGCAGCATTTATCAAGCACTAGTCTGTGCCAGGCGCTGCTTTGGACTCGGGGACCCTCGCGGTTAACCTCCCAGCCTCCTGTGAGCGAGGTTCTCTGACCTGCCAGCTTCTGTAACCCCCCCCCCACTCCCCCACACACACCCCTGGATGTCACAGCTGATTGGCAGCTGAGCCGCATCCAGAGGGAGAATCCTGAGACCTGAGTTTCATCCCTGCCCACTGCGAGCCCAGTTAGAGGTTGCTGAGCGGGCACCACTTCACTCACCGCCGCGTGCCTCAGTTTCCCCATTTGTTATAAGGGGACGGGGCGGGGGGGTGTTCTCTAAAGACCTTCCAGCCTTTGCCCTCCTGTTCCCCCGTAGGGAGGGAGCACGTGGTGTCATGGCCGCAGGCCCGCAGTCCCAGGTGCCCTGCACGCATGGCCGCCTGTCCACACCGCCCGGTTAATTTTCCTGCGGACGCTGCCTGGCTCTCACCCAGATCAGATGCTCTGCAGCGTGTCCGCCTCCTTCACGGGCTTGGAAAGATCACCGGCCTTTCGTTACCAGGAGGAATTTAAGGACATAACCACCTCTGTGTGAGCTTCCTCCTCTGGACTGTACAAACACTCGAGAAGCCTCGCCCGCCCCACACTAATTCCTGAGAAAACCGTAGTTCACACGTCCTCAGAGCAAACTCACCTACTGGCTAAGGGCCTGGACTTCAGAGTTAGGCCGTGACATTCAAATCCCAGCTCTGCGCTTACTGGCTGTGTGACCTTGAACAAGTCATTGGGCCTCTCTGTGCTTCGTGTCTGGATGTGTAAATTGGGGATAATACAGGCACGCACCTGGCCGGGGTGTTGTGACTGAGTTAATGCCTACAGCTGCCTCCATGCTAGCTGTTATTCTTTTAAAAGAATGCTTTTGTTGATTTTAGAGAGAGAGAGGAAGGAAGAGGGATAGAGATAGAAGCATCGATGAGAGAGAGACATTGATCGGCTGCCTCTTTCACGCCACCCTCCCCACCTTTCCCCACTGGGGATCAAGCCCACAACCCAGGCATATGCCCTGACCAGGAATAGAACCAGGGACCTCTTGGTTCATGGGTCGGCGCTCAATCACTGAGCCACACCAGCCAGGCCCTAGCCGTTATTCGTAATGGGGTCACCCTGTGCTCCAAGAGGGAAGTACCGTCCCTCTACAGTGACTCAGCTTTTCTGTGGTAAACATTTGCAGGGAGCCTGGAGAGTGGGGAGTTACCCTGGGCCAAGGGGTAAACAGACCTGACCGCAAGCAAAACAAAACCTGGGAAAACGCCTTCGGAGTCCGGGGTTAAGGTAAATGGAAGGAAGAACCTATCCCCAGGGGGGCTTGAGGCTTAGAGGCGCCTGAGGAGAAGTGCCGGTGGAGCCAGCTGCAGAGCCAGCAGCTGTGGAACTCATCACTCTGACCTCCGAAAGGCCAGCAGTCACAAATGTCCCTCCCTCCGGTCTGGAACGTTCTACTCCACCAGTCTACACCAGGACCCTGACCTGCTCCAGGGCCCCAGCCATGTTTACCCCAAATCCCAACTCCTAAGCTCCCACCCGGGAGGCCCAGCCCCCCTCCACCACCATAGCAAACACACCACCTCCCTTCCCCGCCCCC
This sequence comes from Myotis lucifugus, assembly GCF_000147115.1. Classification (NCBI taxonomy): domain Eukaryota; kingdom Metazoa; phylum Chordata; class Mammalia; order Chiroptera; family Vespertilionidae; genus Myotis; species Myotis lucifugus. The sequence continues at coordinate 63,347 of NW_005872130.1, forward strand.
CTCTCCTGACCCTCTCACTCCCTTGTATTATGCTTGTCTGTGCTCACCCTCCATTATCACACCCTAGCCTGGGGCCCTTCTGAGGACAAGGACTACTTCCCTGTCACCCCCATGATGCCAAGTACCCAGCACATAGTAGGTGCTCAGTAAATAGCAGCACATAGTAGGTGCTCAGTAAATAGCAGCCCCCTGGAAAGAGATTACCACTGGCTATTATTGCCGGGGGCAGGTCAACCTCTTGCTTGTAAACCAGGTAAGCTAGCAGCACATGGCAGTGAGCAGGAGGCTGGGATAGCCCTCAGCCTGATTTGTGCAGTACCAGCCATGAAACCCACCCACCTTGTTCTGGGCACAGGCTCACGCCTTCGGATTACTTACCTGCTCCCCAGGTGGGATGCCTGCAGGGTTGGCCAGATGGAGGCGCTGGCCAGGCCCTTGGGCAGACAGTTCTCCATGGACCTTGATAATGAGCATCCTGGTTTACATGTCAATCCATCCACCACCCTCCCCAATCCCCCACCCCCCCAAAAAAAGTCTACTCTTTCCAGGGTGACTTGCCAGGCTTCTGAACCTGCAATGTTAATAAAATCATTGTTATTGTCACAGCTATTAGCGGCTTGCTTTGTCTCTGCCAGGCACAGTGGGGAACAGTGAGCGCTGTATGCAATAAGTGGGAGAGACACCATGAATATTAGCATATTTCAGGTTCTGACAAGTCTTGCACAAAATAAATCTGTTTATTGTTATTCGAACAGCATGACGCAAATTCATTTGACAATGGGAGAATTTTTCACGTAGCAGCTGTGGACCAAAAAGGGGTTCTGCAATAAAACTGACAAGTCCAGTGAGAGGAAGTAACCTCCCAGGGTGATCTGGTCACAGAGTCCTGACTGGGCAGGTCACGCTGGGTACTTACACCCCCGGCATATAACTTCTTTAATAAAAGGCTTATTATTTTTGCCCGGCCAGTGTGGCTCAGTGGTTGCATGTCAGCCTTTGATCCAGGAGGTCACGGTTTGAGTCCTGGTCAGCGCACATGCTCTGGGTTGCAATCTTGATCCCCAGTAGGGGGCGTGCAGGAGGCAGCCGATCAATGATTCTCTCTCATCATTGATGTTTCTATCTCTCTCTCCCTCTCCCTACCTCTCTGAAATCAATAAAAATATATTTTTAAAAAATAAAAGGATTATTTTTGCCTTAAGCAAGCCCTGTCCATTGTTCTTGGGCATCTAGGTCAACTGCACCCCGACATGCCAGAGGTAATGCTCGTCTCCAGACGCCTCTAAGGCGTAAGCTCCTCTGGGGAACACACTATCATGCTGGCCATCCTGGACCTTGCTTTCTCCCACCCTTGTGTAATCTTTCTTACATTCATTCTCTCATTAATTCTAACTAAAGAAAAAACCACTAAAAAACTGTCATATTCCAGAGCATTTGAGCTCTTGCTTCCCAGCAATCGTGGTCTGTTTGGCTCACATAAACCCTTATAAAAATTCTTTTCAGGTTTGGATGTTCTTTCCCTGACAGTTCCTGTTCACATGTCCCAGTGTTCCTGGAAACACATAGTTGGGGAACCTGGGCCTGAAGGACGGGAAAGAATAGCATTCGCTACACACCTGTAAGGGGGGCATGCGCTGTGCAAGGCCCCGGATGTGCATTTTTCTCAGGCCATCCTTACGGGCCGCCTGGGGAGGGAGTTGCTGGCCCTGCTGTCCATGAGAAACAGGCTTTTACAGGTGGGATGGCCTTGCCCAGGGGCTGAGCCCAGCTAGGGAGCCACCTAGGGCTGCAGGGTCTCCTGTGGCCTCTTGACCACAAAACCTGCATTTCCTCTGCATTTGCTGCAGCTCCTGCTTGCTCCTGTTAGCCACAGACACCGTGACTCCTGGAGGGAGAACGAGAAAAGAGAAGACTTTGCCTGCCACCCTGCACCATCCCTGACAGTTTGGATTTGCAAACCTGGCCAACAAGGACTGCTTACTTCCAGGTTAGACATAAATCTAACTGGGCCTCAGTTTCCTAATCTATGAAATGGAGCTGGGATGGGGGCAGGAAAGGCATGGTTAGAAAGATGTAACTAAATGGTCTCTAGGCTCCTTCCTTTGCATGGATCTATGAGACCTAAGCACTCGGCCTGCAATTGAGAGACCTAAGCCTGCACTGCCACCAGGGGGCGAGCTGGAGTAGGAAGACCACCACGTGGGGCATGTCAACTGGGGGATTCTCCCTCAAGTGGTGCTTGGATGTTATAGAAATTAGGAAGCCATTTCTGAGTCACTATGAGCAAAGGAGGCCCTGCATGAACTGAAGGGCGAGTGATGTCTTCTCTCTGTGAATTCATGCTTCTTAAGATCTGGTCCCTGTAGCTCCTTGAAACTTATCTAGGGCAGTGGTCGGCAAACTGCGACTCTGTAGCCACATTCGGCTCTTTGGCCCCTTGAGTGTGGCTCTTCCAAAGCCTTAGGAGTACCCTAACTAAGTTAATAACAATGTACCTACCTATATAGTTTAAGTTTTAAAAATTTGGCTCTCAAAAGAAATTTCAATCGTTGTACTGTTGATATTTGGCTCTGTTGACTAATGAGTTTGCCAACCACTGATCTAGGGCCCTCAGGAGCATGAACAAGGAACGCCGTTGGAAACAGCGTCAGAGAGAAAAGACCTTACTGAGGTTTTAAAAATCTGTGCATGTTTTATTTTGCCAAAATTACAGCTCCGAAGTATTCGAGGCTTAATTTAAAAGGGTTCCGCTTACTGTTCCAGGATGAAATCTCTCACTGAGGCACAGGGGTGACACTGGTAGCATTTGTTCACGTGTGTCAGCACTGGCATTGCCCCGATCCTGGCGTCCAGTTCCTTGGCCCCCTTCCCAGCCCTGGAGCTCCCGTGGAGGGCGCTGTGGCGGCTCTCTTGCAGTTACAGGAAGCGGAGTGATGTCTGAAAAGGGCTCACTCACTATAATGTGAAGTTGAATGTCTGCAGCGTCCTTCCAATCCACCTCCATACTCACGTAACTGCATCCAGGAGTGATGGAGGGCTGGGTGTGTGCCTTTCAAAGGTTGTGCAAATGGCACGTCTCATACCATAGGGCTCATTCTGCAGACTGCCGTTTCGCCCACTCTGATATATTGTGAGATCTTCCCGGGCTGGCGTGTGTATATGTGGTCCATTCCTCCCCACTGTCCATTGCCCTGCTCACAGGCATGCGCGTTGCTCTGCGATGAGAACAGAGCTGCAGTGGCTCCTTGGCGCGGGGCTCCTGGCGCGTATGGCGTTTGCGTGTCTCTAGGCCACACGGACGTGGAATATTAAGTTCTGAGATATCATTGCAATTTTGCTAAATCCTTCCTTGCTGTTCTGCGCTCGTAACTCACCGAGGGTACGCGAGTTCCCAGTTCCCGCCTTCTCACCTACACTTGCATTTTAATGCGCGCCAACCCAACAGATTGATTGTTTTAATTTGCGCTCTCCGATTATTGGGGCTCTTGAGCAGCTTTTCAACTCTTCCCTGTGGCTTCTTCCGTCGTCACTAACCCTTTGTGTTCCGGCCAGACTGTCAGCTCCTGGAGGAGAGGCCGGGTCTCACATCTGAGACCCTCACGGGCACACGCGGCCCCCTCCAAGGCCAGATTCTCTTTCTACGTTTCCCACCTGACCTCTGTGCCCCACCTTGGAGCCCTAACACACTCCCACCCCTACAGCTCCCCACATGTGCATGCTGGGCTCGTTCACACTGCGCCCTCTCTCTGGAATGCCATGCCTCTCCCAGCCCATCTGAATGTGTCTCCTCATGTCCCAAGATTCAACTCAACAACCACCTCCTCTATGAGGCCCTCCATGGCTACTAGCCCCTGTCCCATCCCAGGTCCTCTGTGCTTCCACTGGCCCCATATGCATTTCTCGCTTGTATGTAAAACTTCCGAGCCTGCGTTTACTGACGTACCGCCCCACCAGACTCTGGGCGCACAGAGGACCGGTACTGTGTCTTATTCATCTCAGGGCTCCCAGTTCATTGGTCAGGGCTGGGCAGAGAGGGTAGGTGCATGTTTGTCAGATGGATGGATGGGCCTCAGAGCCAGCTTCTTCCACATCAGTCTTCTGCAGACTGTCCGGTCCTTGAGGACAAGGACTGCAGTAGATTCATATCGCTGTCCCCCACAGTGCCTCACAGGGCCAAGTGTCTGTGGAGCTCTGTATGTATTTTTTAAATATATTTTTATTGATTTCAGAGAGGAAGGGAGAGGGAGAGAGAGAGAAACACCCATGATGAGAGAATATCTTTGATCAGCTGCCTCCTGCACGCCCCCTCCTGGGGATCGAGCCCACAACCTGGGCATGTGCCCTTGACTGGAATCAAACCCAGGACCCGTCAGTCCACAGGCTGACACTCTATCCACTGAGCCAAACCGGCTAGGGCTATTTGTTGCCCTGACTGTGTGATTGCCTGGTGGTGGAGAAAATGGCTTTGCTCAGAGATTCCTGGCTTTTTGATCCTAGTTCCCTATTGGTAGAATCTTGGGCAATTTACATGGCCTCTCCAAGCCTCCGTTTTCTCATCTTCATAGAGAGGGTGGTAATAGCTTTGAGGACTGGCGTAAGGATGAGAAAAGATTGTGTGTGTACACTTGGCATGTTATGATTTCTACATCCAAACAGTACGGCATATTATGATTTCTATATCCAAACAGTACAGGGTTTGCTTTGGCTACAATACTCTGGTGGCTCTGTGGGAAGCCACCCATTGTCTTCACTAGCAGAGAAGTGTAAACAAGGAGCCCGAACGCTGGTGAACCTTGAACCCATGGCAAGGGCCAGAGCTATGCACCAATTGTCTAGTCCTGACAATGGGGGCTCAAGCAATTTCCTGACCAAATAGTCTCAGAGTAAATCCTCCTAATATTTACTGACCTTTAAGATAGTCTATCTGTTACCACAATTACCTGCCTGACTAAGGGCTAGATGTGCATCCAAAATTGAATAAAAGGTGGGCAAGGCCTGGGCACCAGTGGAAGTCCTTTCCCTTGCACTGGGCTTCCCGCCTGGCCCCCAGTATTTCCAAATTATTATTTCTTATCTCATCTCTGTCATTTGCGCGCGGCCCTTCTCCAGATCCCGAACCCTGAACCACGCAGGACGTGGGGCTCACATGGCTCATCTTTTTCAGTTGCCATATGTGATGAGTAGCTACTCAGTAAACTCTGGTTTTTCCAGCACAAGAAGAGTGTCTTGCAGAAATTAGGTACTCGGCGAGGAGGTTGAGCTGAACTCGGCACCTTGCACATAAATAGGTCTTCAATACACATTAAGTCAAGCCAAATTCACCTCCCCCTTCAGCATCCTGCTCCCATCGACCTTAGAGGAGTCGTTCTGTCGGCGGGAAGAAGGGCAGCCCCCTCTCCTGGCGGTGATCTGGTTTGATCACCCCCGTGGCAGACTGTTACTGCGGCGGTCCCCAGGGACCCAGTCCTGCCCGAGGAATACTCTAGGGCTGTCTCCTCCCACTACAAGCCTGGGCTAAACCACATGACCTTTAGACCACAGGCGCATTAACAAGCCAGTGCAAGGCATGATGAGCTCTTGCACATTGACTCTTGTCCCCTGGGAAGGATCCTTCAGGGAACCCAGTCACCGTGCCAGGAAGAAGCCCAAGCCAGCCACAGGGACAGGGATGCCAGCCAGCCCCAGCTGCGGAGCTCATCCCAGCTGAGGCGCCTGGTAGGAGAGCAGCAGCCATCTTCACAGCAGGCGGCACATGCAGCCCAAAGCAAGCACACCTCCTGAGCCCCGCCCACATTGCACCATCATGAGCAATAAATGATTGCTGTTCTTTTAAGCCACTGGGCTTTGGGGTGGTTTGAAACACACAGCAAATAACCCATGAGCAGAGCATGCTCCGTGAGAGCAAGTCAGTGATCTGGGGGGAAGAGGGCTGCTGGCCTGGAGACCCAGCAGGTAATACGCTGCAGGTAGACATGGCTGTCTAGCCCGAAGCCCCTTCTCTGGGGTCCTCTTCCCTGGGGCCCCAGTTCACTGGTCAGGGCTGGGCAGAGAGGGTAGGTTCATGTTCGTCAGATGGATGCATGAGCCTCAGAGCCAGCTTCTTCCACATCAGCCTTCTGCAGACAGATTCCCCATTCCCAGGCCCCTGCCCTGTTGCTACCAGGGACCCTTTAGCAGCGAAGGGTAATAAGGTTCGCTCTCTAAACCGATGCCCAGGCTCACATTACCAGAAGTCCAGAGGTGGGTGGCCGCTGGCCAGGGGGATGGAGCAGCTCAGTGAGGTCCCTGGAGGACCAAGATTGCACGGGACCTGGATTGTGTCTGCCAGGAGCAGTCTGGCGGAGTGTTTCTCACTCAGTACCACATGAGAGAGCGACGCTCCCCAGCTCTCCTAGGAGAGAAAAGAATCTCCCAGAAGGACACAGACACACACACACACACACACACACACACACAACCTTCCTTCCTGGGTTCGATTCCAGTCAAGAGTCACGGAGGTCAGGTGCATCTCATTGGCCAAACTGAGCCACATGCCCATTTCTAAACCCATCATTTTGTAGGGGGAGGGGGAGGGGTCAGAATTACCATGAGACCAATCAAAACTACCCCTGGATTGAAGGGGGATGTGGCCAATTCCTCTGAAGTCCTTGGGCACATGGGGGAGGAATGGGTGTCTGGAAATAACAGGGAGGGCATAGAAGGTAAGATCCACCCACCAGTGTCCGCGATAGGACCCCTCCACACAGGGCATGAGGGAGAACCGGGCACACTGGCCTGGAGACAGAGTCCCCCTCCGCTCTCACATCCTTTCCTGGAATTGTGGGGTGTGTGTGTGTGTGTGTGTGTGTGTGTGTGTGTGTGTGTGTCTAGGCAGCAGTCTGGGGGAGAACTAGGGCCCTCAGGGCTTCTGTCCTCCCTCGGTTGGTCTCTCCAGCATCGCACATCGGCCCCAACCCCAACACGAAGAGAGTCACCGAACAGGGGAAGAAGGGTTTAGACTTGTGCCTTTGTCTTTATTGTTAGCTTTATCGTTAGCACTTTCTCTTGAGTCGAGGGCGCCCCTTTGGGTCGCGTCTAGTACTTGGAGGCCTTGCTCTTTTCTCCGTATTTCTCCTCCAGTGCTTTCTGCAAGTTCATGTTCATGGCGTTTTTCCGGTGCCACCGACCTGCAGAACAGGGCAGGAACCAGCACGGGTCACCCAGGGGGCCGAGGGCCCAGGTCCCCTGGTGGCCCACACTCTTCCAGGCCCCCCACTGCACCCAGGGCTCCCTCTGCTGATCGGGTTTCTCTCTGCACCTGTGGCCAGCCCATCCCCCCAGCTCCCACATACCCAGGTCGTCCGTCTTCCTGCCATGCCAGTGCTCAATGTCCCTCACGGATTTCTCAATCACATCGGGGGTGTAGGAGGCCTTCATGAGGCTCTTCATCTCCTCGGAGGCCCCTGTGGGACCCAGGAAGAAACCCCAGAAGCCACAAGTCAACTCGGGTCGGGTGCTCTGGGGTTCATACCTGGGGTGTGAGTTTCCTCCTAGAGCCGTGGTCGGCAAACTGCGGCTCGCAAGCCACAGGCGGCTCTTTGGCCCCTTGGGTGTGGCTCTTCCTAAGCCTTAGGAATACCCTAATTAAGTTAATAACAATGTGCCTACCTATATAGTTTAAGTTTAAAAAATTCGGCTCTCAAAAGAAATTTCAATCGTCGTACTAACTAATGAGTTTGCCGACCACTGGCCTAGAGGGTGGATTGTGGGAGCAGAGGGGAGTGGGGAGGGTAAGGCAGAGGATGGCAGGTCTGGGTTCAAGCCCCAGCTCCATCATTTATGGACAGTGTGGCCTCAGACACGTTTTTAACCTCTCAGACCTTTGGTCTCTTCCTCTATTTAAAGGAGGAAGATGATCTTGCATGGGGAAGATTACATTATTGGAAATTGATCAAAGCCTATGGCGTGTGGCAATGAACCCCTGTATTGTCACAAAATGTATCTCTATGTGGAAAGTTAAAATGCACACGAGGAAATAAGGTACCGCGAAAAGGAGTCAGCAGGAACATCAAACGGGGGATCAAATCTCAAAAGATAGCAAGGATATTTGAATAACCAGCCCCAGAATACAAAATCAGTCTATTTGATGTTTGGAGTCATGAGAGGGAATAAAAGTCTAAGCAAAGAATAAGAAAGTAGCCGGAAAGAACAGGTTAGCAAAAGAAGCAAATGGAAATTCAGAAATGACACATACAATCATTTAAAATTCAATGAATAATAAGAGGCCTGGGACTTGTTTTGAAATAAACCAGCACAGATGGCAGACAGGCAGGACGAGCCTGGCGGTGAATGATGTAAACTCGGTCCCAGGCTGCCCGTTCAGATCCCAGCGGTGACCATGCCTAGCGACGTGGCCTTCAGCAAGTTGTCTAGCTTTCCACGCCTCATTTTTTTCTATCTTAAAAAAAGGGGGCGGAGGGAATATAGCACTCACTCTATAGAGTTCTTGTACAACTGAAAATACATTTAACATAAAGCAGTGCCTGGCACATGCCACATGCTATGCATAAACGTAGCCGTTGTTATTACTAAAAAGAAGCCCCAAAGAATCTATAAGCGAATTACCAGAATTACTAGGTGAGCTGAGTAAGGCTTCTGGATATAAGATTAGTGCACAGAAATTAAAAGTACCTCTGTGCATCTAAGCAGGAAAGTTAGAGAAGGTGACTTAAAAAAGATACCATTTGTAATAAACAGCAAAAAAAAAAAATGCTCGTCTAAATAAATCTAACCAAAGCTGCATAACCTTTATAGATTAAAAAATTAGAAAATGTTATTGACAGATATTGAAGGAAGGTTTGAATGGATGGATCTGAAGACCGTATTCATGAGTTGGAAAACTCATTCTCGTAGCACTGACATCGGCCCCTAAACTGAGCTGTAGATTCAAGGTACTTGCAACAAAAGCTCAACAGAGCTTTTCGTGGAAACTGACAATCAGAGCCGAGACGCTGCTGGTGGTGGTGGTACAGGGATGGGGGGAGGGAGATTACCCAACCCGATATCAGGCTACTAATAATACCTTGGGAATAAGAAGTGTAACATTAGACCAAGGGGCAGAAGAGAGAGCCTGGAAGATGATCCGGGCTCTTAGGAAACCCCTGGAAGACGATCCGGGCTCTTAGGAAACCTGATGGGTGCCGGCCATCGCACTGCCAGAGGGCCTGAGGCAACAGGTAATCCACACAAAGGAGGCATTAAACATGACTCCCTGCTCCACACTAAACACAGAAATCAACTCCAGGTGGTTAAAGGCTTAAATGTGAACCGCAAAACTGAATATCGTTAGGAGATTATAGAAAATCCTACCGTCGTGACTCAGCAGGCCATAGGGTTTCCGGCAACCTGCCCTTCACCCCAAATCCATTCATCAGCCTGTGCTGCCCGCTCCACCTCACACAAATGCCAGAGTCCCACCACACCAGACCTTCCCCGGGAGCTCCCTGGGCCACCATCGCACAGGGGTGCCCTCCAGGGTAGAGCCGAGCACCAGCCTGCTGCCTGACCAGCCGCCACCCTCTGTCCCAGCGGGACTTTTGCAGCCACCTCCTCACTGCTCTCTGTTTCCCTCCAGCTCCCCACGTCTCAGCACAGCAATCAGAACAACCCTTTCACCTCAAACAGACAGGGCCCTTGTCCAGCTTACAGACCCTCCTGGCTTCCCTCTCACTGAGACAGAAGACCTTCCATGGCCTTCCCCGCCCCACCCCCCATTTCCTCCCTTACTCCTTCCAGCCACAGGGGCCTCGCCCACCTGGAACAGCAAGGGCAGAGGCCAACCTGGAGGGTGGAGATGGAGAGGGTGCCGGGGGCAGCACCCTGACAGCTGTGTGCTAAGGGTGACACCCGAATTCGCGGCACTTGCCCAATTTCTGGAGTATAAGGCCTACCATGGCCAGTGGTAAGACGGCACTGTGCTACCCCTCAGTCAGTCCAGGAAGATTTCACAATCGAATCTTAGGAGCTGCTACTACGACACACACTGGTGTTTTGCTCAGACGGGATGATGGGTACACAGACTTTCTTTACACTATTCTCTGACAGTTCTGTAGACGTTCCTGTATGAGGTTGCATGTAAGAAGTACTGGGTGGCCCTGACCAGTTTGGCTCAGTGGATAGAGCGTCGGCCTGCTGACGAAGGGTCCCAGGTTCGATTCCGGCCAAGGGCATGTACCTCGGTTGCGGGCACATCCCCAATAGGGGCTGTGCAGGAGGCAGCTGATCGATGTTGCTCTCTCATCGATGTTTCTAACTCTCTATCCCTCTCCCTTCCTCTCTGTAAAAATCAATAAAATATATTTTTTAAAAAATAAAAGAAGTACTGGGCGGGTGAGGGCTTGTTAAAGGGACCCGTGGAAGGCTAACTGCTGAGGCCCAGAACACAGGACAATCTGAGCTGTCTTCTCTCTCCCCTCCCCCAGCACCACCCCTTCTCTAAGCTCCAAGGAAAACCCGGAAAGTTGCCGTGGCTGTCTGGTTCCCTGGGTAACAGGGATCTGAGCCAGGTGAGGAGCTGTGCCGGCTCCCGGGACAGGGAGAGGCCCTGGAGCAAGGCAGGAGGGGGGAGAGGGCCAGAAAAACTTGACGTTTTGGACTGAGGCAGAACTGGACCGTGGGGGCAGCCGGAAGCCTGAGTGCTGGCCATGGACCCCATCGGAGCAGTTCAGTTAATGCTTGGGCTCAGGGTCATAGGGAGGGAGGGGACTCAGGGCTCAGGGAAGACTCTGGGGCTCGGAGGCAGCAGAAAACCTGGATGTGAGCTTCAGATGCACTTCCTACCGCTGAGAGGTCCTGGCAAACTGTTTCCGGCCTGTCTGCGAAAGGGAGCCAGCAGCACCCCTGTACCGAACGGCCCAGGGCTGACCCATTTCCCCGGGCAGCGCCACCACCAGGTCCGGGAAGGAAAAACACCAGCCCTCCCGCTACTGAGCACTCACTGCCTGTCACTGGCCCAGCGCCTTCGGAGTCCTGCCCACCCAGTGAGGCCACGTTACCGTGTTGTCCCCATCGGACCAAGCAGGTGATGGCGGAGGCTCAGAGAGGTTAAAGATCCTACATGAGGCCACACCCAGCACGTTGCTGAGCTGAGCTTTGAACCAGAAACCTGGTGTCACTGCGACCAAAGATGCCCAGGCCGGGGGTGCCTGGGTCTTGGCAGTTAGGACGCTAGAGGTGCTTGGGGGAGGGAGGAGCTGACAGCCAACTGGGATGGATGACTTGCACGGAGAGGGCAGGCTTGCCAGGGCCCTGGACGCTGGCAAAGAGCAGGCCGGCGGCCGGGAATGATACCCCTGGGATGTATCCTAGGGTCGGATCCATGGAGGCCCGGGAAGGGGTAGACATCCCAGAGGCCTTCCCTGCCCCTTGGGGACCGTGGGTGTTCACGGCCCCCACCCTTGCTCTTTGACCTGACCTTGAAACAAGTTTGACCGCATGTTATAGCCCAGATCGTAGTAGTCTGAGAAGATGGAGGCGATTTCCGCGGGACTCTGGCGCCTGCTGGGCCATGAGCTTGCCCTCTTCTGGCCCTCGACGGCCTCGCCAATGGCATTTCGAGCCTGAGCAGGGAGGGACGGAGAGGAGACACGGGATAGAGAAGCAGGTCCAGCTCCTCTATTTCCCCTTTAACTCCCCTGACCCTGCCCTCACCACGCCTGCTCCCCCCTTAGCCTGCAGCCCTCAACCAACCCCCAGGGCTGCGGAGCTGATGCTGAAGGACCCTCCTCCCTCTCATTCACCCCACCTCCCACCCGGGCGGGGACATCAGATGACGGTGACCATAAACCTCTTCCTGCGCTGAGCACCGACTGTGTGCCTCGTCAGGAGAGGTCTCCATAAGGTGACATTTCTCCTGCTGTTTTAGAAATGAGGAAGCGGGGGCTCAGGATGGGGACTCGCCGCCCACACTGCTGGGGACAGAGCCTGGCTGGCCTCCTGGGATCGAGGCATCACTCTAGGCAGCTCTAGGAGGCTCCTCTGATTGCATGAAAACCAACCCTGCCTTGTACCAAAGTGGAAACTGAGGCCCAGAAAGGTCGAGCCCAGGCCTAGGAGCCAGGAAGCCTGGATTTGAGTCCCACTTCAGCCACAGGGGTAGGCTCGCTGCTCCGTAAGATGACAAATGGAAGGGGACCGGGCCCACAGCCTGGTGAGTCTGGATCTGCCATTGGCTCAGTATGGCCCTGGGCAGATTATAGCACTTTTTGAGCCTTGGTTTTACCACCTGTTAAAAAGTAAGCCATCGCCAGGCCGGTGTGGCTTAATGCTTGAGTGTCAACCCATGAACCAGGAGGTCATGGTTCGAATCCCGGTCAGGGCACTTGCCCAGGTTGTGAGCTTGATCCCCAGTAGGGGGCATGCAGGAGGCAGCCGATCAAGGATTCTCTCTCATCATTGATGTTTCTCTCTCCCTCTCCCTTCCTCTCTTTAAAATCAATAAAAATTTATTAAATTTTTAAAAAGCAGCAACAGCTCCTGCCCAGCCTACCGCACAATGTAGTTGCTAGGAGTGTTGAGAAGGTGGCTTTGAAAATGTCTCAGAATGCCAAAGCAGGAAAAACCCTTAGTGTCTGGCCAGAAAATGGCAGGTGAATTTTATCTCAACTTTCAATGGGTCAGTAACAACTCCCCAAAACAGTGTGTGTGGGGGGGGGGGGGAGAGAGAGAGGAGGTGCCAGCATTGATTAATGATGTCTGCCATGCACGCAGACCAGGAGCGCTGTGGGATGCACGCCAGGTATTTGCCAGCGGGATCCAGTCCAACTGCTTCACTTTACAGGTGTAGCGACTAAAGCCCAGAGAGGGGAAGGAACTTATTCAAAGCCACCCAGCACTCCTGGCAGAGCCGGGACTCAAACCCAAGTCTCCTGATTCCCGATCAGAGCTGTCTACCCAATGCTGTCCCCTTTGGATCCGTGTGAGTTAAAAGTCTCTAATTCAAACCTAAGACTTGTTACTGCAGCAGCATTGAGGACTCGGGCTCCAGAATCTGCTGGCCCATTTCGGGTGCTCATCCCACACAGCTGGGTACGTTTGATGATCTTTCCTAGCCCTGCCTGAGCCTGGGGCCCCTTCCCCTTAAGATGAGGATAATGGGAGCTTTCTGAGTTGTTGGATGTGAAGCGCTTACACAGCGCACAGGGCCTGGCACATAGTAAGTGCTCAGTAAACACTGCTTCCTGGTGACATCATTACAGGAACTCTGTTCTCAAGAATAGGCTCCTGTGGGGTCTCGTTATAAGTCTCCCTGAACCACCCTCCTGCCGCCCTGGGCCTCCTGGGCCCTGTGCTGGCACCTGCTCCTCGGAGACCAGCTGGTCCACCACGTCGCTCCCAAACTTGTGGCGAATGTTGTCAGGGATGACGCTGCTCTTCTGGCCCTCGGCCGCGGAGTTGGGGCCTTCCTTCAGCCCCTCGCATGGCTGAGCCCCCTCTTGGAAAGTGACCCTGCTCTCCCTTGGGGAGACTCTGTTGTCCCCCTTCTTCATGGACCCAGGCCGTGAGTCCATCCAGGGGAGTCCAATGCTAACGGCTGAGCTTGAGACTATCCCCTCCGGGTAGGC
>NW_005872130.1:80929-117338 GCF_000147115.1 Myotis lucifugus
AAAAAATCAATAAAATATATTTTAAAACATAAAATTTAAAAAAAGAAAGGAAAGGCTTCAGAGTGCTGTCAGGAAAATTTAACCAAGAGGGTGACTGTAACACCTTTAGTTAAAACCTTCGAAAGATGAAAGAATCAGAGTATTATTCAGTCACACAATGGGCCCTTCACAGAGATTAAAAATATGCCTCACAGACGCTCTTCATGAAATAATAGTGCCTCTAGGAAGCTAAAGGGTGCTCTCTCTCAGCAGGAGTGCCAATGTCATAGTTTTTGGGAAAACTATATAGGCAAAAATACTGTCAGCGTGGAGTGAAAGGGACAGAGACAGGACAAAATAAGAGAAACCAGTGGACTTCCTAATTCTACTGACAGAAATGGTCTGAAAAAGCCACTCAGCTGCAAACACACACTACCTCTTTTTTTTTAAAGGGTAACTTAGAGAGTGGAAGCAAAGGTCCATAGGGCAGAGCTGAGAGCCATGGAGAATTATTTCCATGCCTTGAAACCTAATAAAGAGAGTCCAACATTTGCCTGACTGGATTTCAGAACTGCTATGGACCAGTGACTCCATGTTTCCATTTTCCTCCTATTTGAAGAGGAATGTCTGCAGCTCTTATCCTCTGCCTACCACACCATTCTATGCCAGGTGTGTTCAGGGCAGATAACTTAGTTCCACAGACCTACTGATGGAGGACTGAACTCAAGAAACAACACCTGCCCGAACGGTGTGGCTCAGTGGTTGAGCAACGGACCCATGAACCAAGATGTCATAGTTCAATTTCCAGTCAGGGCACATGCCAGGGTTGTGGGCTTGATCCCAGGTTGGAGGGCGTGCAGGAGGCAGCTGATTGATGATTCTCTCTCATCATTGATGTTTCTATCTCTCTCTCCCTCTCCCTTCCTCTCTCTGAATAAAAGTAAAACACATGCCCCATCAAACGCATCTGTGACCTGCAGGTAGAGAGTTCGAGACCCTGAAGACTACTGTATTAGCATGTCTTGTTTTAGAAAAAGAAAAGAAACAGCACCTGCAGAGCCTCATCAACACCTGGGCCTGATTTATAGAAACAGACTCTAGACATTAAGGCGATGCTGCAATGAGATGAGATGTTTGGAGATCTTGGGAGGGGATGAATGTATATGGCGTGAGGAAGGGACGTATATCATGGAGGGTGAGATGGGGCAGTTCACATGGCTCCAGTGTCCCCTATTCCTTGGTATTAATTCCACTGACCGCTCCATCTGTGGGCTGGACTTACTGATGTACTCCTACCAAATAGAATATGACCAAATTGATGGGATGCCAGTTCCGAGATGAGATGATAAAAGACTGTGACTGTCTTGTTCACACTCTCTCTGGCTCTTCTTGGCTCCGTCACTCTGACGAAAGCAGCTTCTGTGTGATAAGCTGCCCTCTGGAGAGGCCCACAGGGCAGGAAACAAAGGGTGGCCAACAGCGCATGAGGAACTGAGGCTCTCAGTTCAACCTCCTACCATGTGAGGGGGTCCTTCTTTAGTTGAGCCTTGAGATGAGACTGAAGCCCCAGCCAACAGCTTAATCACAGCCTGTGAGAGACCCTGAGACCGAGGACCCATTGAAGCTGCACCTACACTCCTGGCCCACAGAAACTGGGAGAATATTGTGGTCTTAAGCCACTAAGTGTTGGGTGATTTGTTATGCAGTCTAGTAGATTGGTCTGTCTTCACAAGGACTCGGTGAGGTGTTCAGAGGAAGTATTAACTCACCTTCTGTCACAAATGGAGAAACTGGAGCTCAGGAAAGAAATAGGACCTCACCCAGGTGGTGTTGAAAACAAGCCCACATCTTCTATGTCCTTCAAGGGAGTTTTCTGCTCTTGTCCTCACTCCCCATCCCCAGCCACCCAGCCGAGTGCCCACAGCAGCGTCCCATCTGCCCCCATGGCACCCCCAGTCCACAGCTGTGTGGACTCACTGCAGGTTCTGACCTGAAGAGAAGGTCCCAAGAGATGTTGGTGAAGAAGGGAGGGAGAGAAGGTCCAGTTGCAGGCTGGGCAGTCTTCACTCACAAGCAACTCTGAATGGGAGAAGGAAGATGAAATCTGGGTCATGACAGACCCCCAGCCCACCTGGCAGGTGCCTGTCTGACCTTTCCACTCTGTTATAATGTCAGAAAACACGTGAACCGCTCTGGTGTGTGCTGAAGCCCAGGAGTGAAGATCTGCACTGCGCAGCTGCTGAAGACCAATGGGTGGTTGCTAGGGAGTGGCCCTTCCCTACTGTTCATTGGAGTCTCCATGGCGACCACTATACACAGGGCTCTGTTACCTCAGAGGGCAGATAGGCCAGCCCTAGGGGACAGAGGCCATGGAAAGCCAGTACTGAGGGACGAAATATCCCCTAAGCACCCACTATGTGCCAGGTTGGGTACCATGGAGTGGGAAGGAAGTTTGGGGATCACACAGGATTAAGCAGAGAGTGATTAGTTCTATCCAGGGAAAGAAGGCTGGGCTCACAGAAGGGCCATGTGAGCTGGATTTTGAAAGATGCAGAGGAGTTCAACAGTTTAGAAGGGACTCAAATATGAAAGGCATGGATGTGTTTATGGGCATAAATGTAGGTCCAGGGGAGAGGGGAGGGGAGGGAAAGATGCACTAAACTGTCTGAGCTGGAAATGAAGGAATCAGGAACCAAGGAGTAAAATTAGGGCAGGGCTGGGACAGTGAGGGTCTACTCTCCTCCTCTTGAAACATAAGGGCTTCAGAAGATTACATGAGGCTGTGACTTGCGCAGTTGGTGCCAGAGGCTCAGTCCTGTCTCGCTGCTACTCAGCAGGGGTGGGGGTGTAAGGGACACCTCCCACGTGCCCAGCCTTTCAGGGTCTCCCCAGGAGGCAGAGAGCACTCAAGTTCAACTTGGGGTCCCAGAGTCTGGGCTTGCCACTTTTTAGAAAGAGTGGCTTTGTCCATGTTCTTTTAAAAAATATATAAATATTGATTTCAGAGAGGAAGGGAGAGGAAGAGATAGATAGAAACATCAATGATGAGAGAGAATCATTGGTTGGCTGCCTCCTGCACACCCCACACTGGGGATCATAGGTTGACATTCAACCACTGAGCCACACCAGCCTGGCTGTCCATGTTCTTTAGATGAACTTTCCTCACATGTGAAACATATAACCCACCTCCAAGGGTAAGAGTGAGGACTGGACGTTCTGTGAAATGCCTAGAACATTGCCTGGCAGAGAGGGATGTCACCTATAACCCTAAGCTAACCCCGTAAGCGACCCATCAGCAAGTCCTTCAGAGTACACCAGACTCAGACCCCTTTATCCACCTCCCCAGCTGCCCCGACCCTGGTCCAAACCACTACCACCTCTTGCCTGGGTTAGCACACTTGCCTCCTTACGGGATTCCTGTTTTTGCTCTTGTCCCCTGAATTAACTGCCTATAGGTGCGTAAATATACAGGCAAACCTCAGAGATATTGTGGGGCTGGTTACAGACCACCATAATAAAGCGAATATCACGATAAAGCAAGTCACATTTTTTGGCTTCCCAGTGCATATAAAAGTTATATTTACGCTACAGTCTATTACGTGTGCAATAGCATTATGTCTAAAAAACACCTCTTAACTTAAAATACATTATTGCTAAAAATTGCTAACCATCACCTGAGCCTTTAGCAAGTCATAATCCTTTTGCTGGTGGAGGGTCTTGCTGGATGTGGGTGGCTGCTGACTGGGCAGGGGGGTGGCTACTGCAGGCTGGGGTGGCGGTGGCAAGTTCTCAATAGAAAACAATGGAGTCTGCCACATGGATTGACTCTTCCTTTCATGGACAATTTCTCTGTAGCATGTGATGCTGTGGGGTAGCATTTTGCCCGCAATAGAACTTCTTTCCAAGCTGGTCAGCGGGCAGCAGGGAACCCCCAGGTGGTGGGGCCTGGAGTCACCTTATATCCCCAAAGGAGGGTTTACAGAGCCTGTTGCTAGGAAACTGGAGATGCAGCCACCTGGGTCGTCTGCTCGGTGGCTTTCCTCCACCGCAGCTCCTGGTTCACCTGCCCGAGCTCCCATCCCAGGGACGGAGGGTCTTATTCTGAGCCGGAAGGTCACCCAAGGTGGAGGCCACCTTCCCGTGGCCTGTTCTGAGCATCACCTCTTCTGGGGCCCCAGGGCCTGTGTTGTGTGACTCCTCTTTCAACAGTCATTCGGAAGGCTAGCTGCCCCCGCCCCCCCCCCGCCCCCCCCACACACACACCCAAAGGGCTGGGCCTAGAGCAGGGGCTGGTGCCTGGCCAGCTGTGGCTTCACTTCTCTCTGGCTTCCTGGAGCCCCTTCCAGGTAGGGCCCAGCATGCCCCACCTGACGTGGGACAACAGGCGGCCTCCTTTGCCAAAACTAAGGAATAAAGTGGCTTCCCCAGCTGGCAGGTGGTCTTTCCTCGGTGGTTCTAAGGCATCGACCGGAGATGGAAATATGGGGCGTGCGGGGCAAGGCTGGAAGCCAGGCAGAGGCAGGCAGACACGGCACGCAGAAAAAGCCACGTTTATTCCAGTGTTGTGGGGGGTGGGGTGGGGGGGCTTTACCCGAGACTCTAAGATCTCCTAGGCAGGAGCTATGAACCAGCTGCAGGTCATGCCAGTCACCAACCGGCTGAGCTCTGGGCGAGCGGACAAGCTCCCTGCTCAGGCCTTCCCGTCCTTGGCCTGGGACACGCGGGTCTCTGGCGGGGCCCGGTGGAACCACTCGAACCAGGAGCCGTCATAGATGGCCACGTCGGGCTTGCCGCAGAGGTAGGCGGCCAGGGCGATGTGGCAGGCGGTGACACCCTTGCGGCAGGTGGCAATGAGGGGCTTGGCGAGGTCCACCTGCTTGGCCTCGAACATGGCTCGGAGCATCTCTGGGCTCTTCTCGAAGCCATCCTCCGTCAGGAAGTCCATGAACGGCATGTTGACCGAACCTCGGATGTGGCCCGAATCCAGTCCTGGGCAGGGGCAGAGGACAAAGGGAAGGGCAGGGTTAGGACGGCGTGGGGGTGGGGGCAAGTGGGGCCTGGAGCCCAAAACCATTGAGGCTATAAGGATAGGGTGTTTCGCAAATAAACAAAGTCTTTGCCCTTCTCTGAGCTCACCGATATTCTTCTCTGAGCATTGAATGTAGGCCCTACCTACATCCAATGCTCCTGACTTAAAGCAAAGTGCCCTCTCTCCGAAAACCTGCCTTGAGGTAGGAATTTCCAAAATCAGACCTGCCTGAGAGGACAGGGAATGAGTCTCAGCTCTGCCACTTGCTAACCTTTACCTTGGGTAAGTCGTATCTCTTTTCTGAACCTCAGTTTTCTCATCTGTAAAATGGGCTCAGGCCCGTCTCATAGGGTTGTTGAGAAGAGCAAATGAAATAATGTGAATGCTGTGTGCTGTGTCAACTGCTGAGAACACAGAGGTGAAAGGGACTCAGCTCCGCTCTCTGGGAGTATAGACTAGCAAGGACGATAGATGTTGAACAGACACCCTCAGAATTCATTAATCTTAACATGACTCCATTTTACAGGTGATTGTACTGAGGTTGGCTAATAAAACAGCTTCCTAAGGGCACACAGAGAGGTAAAGGCAGACCCAGGATTGCAGTCACTGGGTTTTCCTGTTAAGCACATGGCTGTGGAAGGAGCATATGACCTGGTTTTCAACAAGTTCAAATCCCAGCTCTGACACCAGCAAGGTGACCTTAAGCAAGTGACCTCACTTCTCTGAGCCTCAGTTTCCCCATGGGTCACGTGTGGAGTCAGGTGTGTCAGGGCTGTTGTAAGGACAGCAGCACTGACTGCTGAGGCTGCCACCCACCCTCAGATGCTGTCGCTCCCACCACTTCACCACCCACCCTAACGACCCCGGGCACACAGTAGGTGTGGTCATGCCAACAACGTCCCATTCCTCTTACCCAAGATCAAGGAGGATTCCAAAATTTGCTGGCACAACTCAAGAGTTCCTTTGATTAAATAGAGGCCCAACTCATAAAATTACAGCAATTTCTTCCTGTGCTGATTTCACCTTTTTTTTCATCTTTTTGTCTGGCAACTTTAATCTGAGATTGGGTGGTGCTGACCCTACCAATGAGAAATATTTCATCTGTTGGCTTGGAGGGTGCTCTTTGCCAAGAAACCAACTTTAAAATGTCCAGCATCCACGCAGTGGGCTGGATTTGGTACATTTGAAAGCACAAGCGTCTGCTGAGTTCTGAATGCTGATTTTCCCTCTGAAACAGCTTCATTGTTTTCCTCCGATTACATAAGAGGCACCTCTTGGGAGTGAAGAAGTCAGAGGATGGGGCCCTTTTCATCTCTGCCAGCAGGGGCTCGGGGTGTGTCCGAGGAACTAAAATGAGCAGGAACTGCCTGTCCTGCCCTGCCCACGAGTGCATACGTGCGTGGAGAGGGGGGAAGGGTGAACACAGCCCAGAGCCCCTTGGAGAACAGTCAACTGTGATGGCCCAGAAGCTCCTGCTGCTCTTCGTCCAGATCCAACTCCAGCTGCAGGCTCAGCTTTCCCAACCTTCATGCTCACAACCTCTGGCCTCGAGCCCCCAAACAAGGGGCTACCTCAAGAACCTTATCTTCTTGGCCCTAACGGGGAGTCCAGGCTCAGAGAGGTGAGGGAACTTACCCCAGGACACACAGCACAGGTGTGTGAAGTCAGGTCTGTCGGACCCCAACGCCCGTGTTCTTTGACCACCTGAGCCTTCCTGGGAGAGGGGGCTGGTAGATGTGGGTTTTCAAGGCAAGGAAAACCTGTTTGCCCACATGTGATATTTTGTGGAAGAGCCACACTCAAGGGGCCAAAGAGCCGCATGTGGCTCGCGAGCCACAGTTTGCTGACCACGGCACTAAGGAATTCAGTGCAAGGAGCGCCAGTAGGTAGCCCCCAACCCAGGCCACTGGGAGGCATCTTAGCACCCTCCGGCGCCCCCCTCACCCCAGCCCCAGACTTTCAAGGGAGAGAAAGAGAGAGAGAGAGAGAGAGAGAGAGAGAGAGAGAGAGAGAGAGGCAGAGGGGCCACAGGATCCGGTAGCCACAGCGCAGAGCTGGGCCTTGCCTCCCGTCTGTTTGCTGACACGCAGTGGTCCGGGAAACAGCCCCACTGTGATGCCTGCAGACCGGGGTCAAGTCTTGGCCACTCCGCCTCCTTAGAGAGGTCTCTGCTCCCACCTGCAAAGTGGGACCAATTCCAGGCCCCACCCGCCTCCCTGTGCAGGGCTGCTGTGCATATATAAAGGCTCTGCAAATACAGTGCTCACTAGGTCAATATCCCCCCTCTTCAGCCTTGCCCCACCCCGGGGGGAGGGGAGGGAAAGAGAATGGGTTTATGATGACAGAGCTGGCTCAGCTCCCACCTGATTCCCCCCTTCTCCCTACAAGGTGAGCAGTGTCCCTTTCACTAGGGTTCAAAGGTGAAGGGACTTGCTCAAGGCCACATGCAAGGGCCACACCCCCATAGGAACTCAGGTGTCTGCCTCTCACTTTGCTCCCCTTACAAACAGAACCAAAGGTACTGGGGGCACAAAACCTAGGCCAGAGGGGGCGTTGCTTGCCTAGATTTTGCAAGAAATGGTTGTTTAGTTTCTGAGGCCTGGGGACACTCCTTCCAGGGGTGCCCAGGGCCCACCACCCACATCCCCCTGGGTGTTACATCCGGACTGCCGAGCCCACGTGCTGCCTCCCTGACCCACCCCAAGTTGGCGACCATGAATTCAGCAGAGCCTCGTGTGCCTTTGTGTCCCCAAAGTGCCTTGTCCGGGAGGAAGGCCAGCAAAGCCACTTAGAAAGTAAGGGAGGGGAGGGATACATCCTCCATGCCTCTCTAGACAGCCCTGGCCTGCAGTTCCTCACCCTTCTCAAAACACCCTCCCAGCCACTGCTGCTTTCAAACGAATACACCCCCAGGTGGGCAGGGCTGGCATTACTCTTCTCGTTTTACAATAAAGGAACCCTGAGGCTCCACCACGTTCCTGACCTCAACTAAGACCCACGCTCCCCAGGGTCCAGATGGGAACTCTAGGAGGTGGGAGTAGGGCCACAGGGCAGGGGGCAGGGCTTGAAAAGTCCAGACTTCCAAGAGGCATCACATGCAGCAGGTGGTTTCGCCTCTCTGTGCCTCAGTCTCCTCATCTCTAAAATGGGAGTGAGGACACTGGGTCTGGCATCTCTAAACGCTCCCTTCGCTTATTCTCACAGTGCTTTGGGCAAGCTGGGAAGCAGCTGGGGAACAACTCCACAAGCTACCCCCCCCCACCCCACCCCCGGCAGCTTAAGTCCAAAGAAGAGAAGGCATCTTGAACCAAGGCCATGAAGGGGCTGCAGGAGCTCCATGCCAGGAGTCTCTAGAAGGTGCCAAATGAACTTGAATCTTCAACTCCGGACCTTAAGAGAGCAAGCTGGGCAAGAAAAACACAGGGCCTGGAAAAAACCCAAGATAGGGACGTGGAACGCTGCGTTCTCCTGGCTCATCCACTAACCAGCCTTGTGGCCTTGACCCCTCCCCTCCCTCCGGGTACCTCGGTCTCCCTTCTGCCTGATGAGGTGACCTTTCAGGCCCTCCAGCTCAGAGAGTGCTGGAAACAGCTTTCCAGTTCTCTTCCTCCAGGCACAGACAGGAAGAGACACTTTTCAACAAGTTAGGCAACATGTTGCGCAGGAGTTAGATTCTGCAGAGGCACCCTGACCAAGGAGGTGCCAGCCACCCTGAAAGCTCAGGCCACCTGGGCCATGAGAGGCCCCAAGAGCACTGAGGTCCAGGACGCCAGCGGGGTTGATGGCAAGACCTCTGAGGTCTGTTAGGGGGTTCTAGAACTCTGCATTTCCTCTCCTGAGACTACCCTCACCCCCTGCAGTATAGAACCTCCCACAGCAGAGGGAGCACGCATGTGCCATCTCCCTGCTGATGCCTAGGGAGGGGGCTCCCTCCTGACCCTGCAAGGTGGGGGTGGGCAAAACAGCCATGCATGCTGGTTTAGATCACTGGTTTGAAGCGAGGCAGCACTGGATTCAGATCTTGACTCTGCCACGTAACTGAGCGAGTAACTTCATATCCTGGCACCTCCGTTTCCTCCCCTCTCAGATGGGGACAGGACGCCTTGTGGGACGAGATAATGCGATGTCGAGTGCTCAGCATGAAATGCAGGTGCTGCTGTAGCTCTGCGGACAGGCTGCAGCTGTCTGGAAAGGTCAGGGGGCCTGGGAGAGCTGGAGGGGGTGGTGCGGGGGGAAGGACATTGCTGATGTCTACAAGGGTTTCTGAGGAACAGAGAGGCCCTGAGACCTAGGTGTCCTTGCGAGGCCTCTGTACAGTGATTCATGTGTTGGCTCACAGACACGCCTTTGGGCATGTGGGGAGCTAGTGCCTGGTGTGGACGTGGGTGGATATGTCACCTGTCACCTCTGCTGATGCCACCTTATACAGATGCTAGGTGCCTGTCAGCATAGGACTATGGGACCGCCTCTGGAGGCCCTCATGCATCAGAGCGGAAAAAACCTTTAGGTTTGGCTCCGTCCTTCATTTTACAGATGGAAAAACTGAGGCCTACACAGGAGGTACCGAGGGCGAAACCTGCAGAGGGTCCCAGGCATCCTTATTCCCCACCCTTCCATCCGGCATTATTTATTCTCCAGGGACCATCCCACCCACTGGGACACCTACCTACGGCATCTGGCTCTGGCTCGGTGCCCAGGTACCGCCCTTGGGCCCGTGAATCCACCAGCTGGAACCTCTTAGATTCAAGGTTCTCCAGCACCTGCTCGTAGGTCTTGAGCAGGGAGCGGTCCAGTGTGGCTCTGAAGACTGCGGGCTCTGGGCGGGAGGGCTCAGAGGTCACCGGGTGGCCCTCCTTCAGCCAGTTCCGGAAGCCACCATTGAGCACAGACACTGTGCGGTGGCCAAACACACGGAACATCCACCAAACCCGAGGCGCGTAGAAGCTGCCCAGGTGGTCACCATCGTAGACCACCACGTGCGTGTCATTGCTGATGCCCAGGTGGCCCACGTAGTCGGCGAAGCCCGCCTCGCTGGGCAGCATCATCTCGTAGGGTGACGACTTGTCCTTGCACTCCTCTATATCAAAGAAGGAGGCGCCGGGCACATGGCACTCCAGGTACTCCTTGCGGGCGTCCCGGGTGCCAGGCGAGTACCAGGACCCGTCCAGCACCCTCAGGCTAGGCCCCAGCTTTCCAGCCCGGACGGACTCCGCCAGCCACCTGGTGGAGACGAGCGCCCGGTAGAGCACCTGCTGAACCATGGTCTCCGCTCAGCGCGTCACCTGGCGCGGGTGGGAACCGGGAAAGAGACGGGCGTGAGGACCCTGTGTTCAGCGCGGTGGGGCCTGGGAGGAGCTTTTTCCCCTCCGAACCCTCCAGGGTGGGGTGTTTACAGCCACCCGGGGGCTGGGGCGTGCAGTGGGGCCGGTCGGCAGATTCCCCAAGGAGAGCCTCCCCGCCCCGGGGTCCCCCTCACGGAAGGGGGGGGGCAAGAGCTTCGGAGGGCTGGGGGGTTGCGGGGGGGTGGGGGGAGCTGGCCCTAGAAGCTACAATACTTGCCCTCAGGACCCTGCCGAGAAGAAGGGTGAAAAGATGCCCAGGATGGGGAAAGATGGCATCGTGGGCTGAGCGCCCCCTTTCCAGTGAGGGCAGGGGCGTGCGCTCGTGGGGGAGGGTTCGCCGGAGCCCCGCACTCTCCCCGCTCCCCTAACCCGCCGCGCCTCGGGTCTCGAAACCCTGCCTGCGGTTTCTGGACAGCCGGGGCTAGCCCGCCCCCAGGATGCCCGAGTCCAGCCCCGGTCCGGTGCCCTCTGCCCCGTTGGGTTCGGGGTTCCGGGGGCATCGCGCCCGCCCCCGCCACGGGGACCTAACCGGCGGCTCGATCCCGAGCGGCCCGAGCGCAGGTCGCCGCCCTCACCCGCCGCACTTACGCGCCCTCGCCGCCGCCCTGGCTCCCGCCCCTGCCCGGGGAGAAGTTCTCGGTTCAAACCCCCGGCCGGCACCTCCCCAGCCGACCTGCGCCATCGCGCCGCCGCGCACAGGGGGGACGCGCGCCACTCGGTCCGGCCCCGCGAGGCCTGCAGCCCAGCGGCGCCCGCCCTGCCCGCCACCCCGCGCGCAGCGGCTCTCAGATCCCCCCGAAACCCGCTGGGCACGCCGGGTGGCATCGGGGTGACGCGGGGTGAGACTCGGCGGCGCGGGCGTCCCCCGGGCCCAGGCGATGGAAAGGCGCGGGCATAGGCGGCTCCGAGTGGCCAGCGCCGTGGGCTGTGCCCCGTCTCCTCCCTCTGGCTGGCCGCAGGTTGGTGTCGGGAGGAGGGGACGGCTGCGGGCGCGGGGAGGGGGCACCCTGCGGCGGGGGCTATGGCCGAGCGGGGAATCCAAGAGCCCGAAACCCGGGTAACTTCTGCGATGTCGCGTCTGATTTCTAGGGGGAGGCCGATCTTTGGGGTGCACCGGGCGGGGGTCCCTGCGGGGCCTGAGCGGAGGAGGGGCTGCAGTCTGGGAGGGAAGGCGCGCTCGTGGGTTTGCCCTAATAATGGTTGGCTGTCTGCAGCAGTTTGGGGCGCCCTGCAGGGTGGGGACGGAGTGAGTGGCCCTGCGTGGGGGAGGGGGACACCTGGTGCCACCAGAAGCGACCGGAGGGAGGGAGGAGAGACTAATAAAGCCTGACAGATAAGCTAGGGAGAGGCCAACCGACCTGGAGGTGGCAGGAGGAGAAACTAGCAAGGAACTTGCAGGCGTGAAATGAAAGTAACTTCCATCAGGACCCGTGTAGTGAGGAACTTTGGGGGGCGGGGGTGTTACTTAGTTCCCACAACAGCCCTGCTGCGAAGGCCAGAACTTATTTAAAGAGCCCAGAGAGAAGCTGGGCTGGCTGCCCTGGGGCACAGCGTTGAGGCCAGGCTGTGTTAGATCCGGAGCCCACGTGGCACCTGCTGCCTTTGCTTACCTGGCCAATCTCCAGGCCTTATACTTTTAAATATACCAGTAATTGCCTTTGTTTTTCCATTTAATTGTAAGCTTATATACTTTAATTTTTAACAACCAGTTGGCATAATTTCTGAAAACCTAACACTGGTGGGGCCTCGCTGCCCTTTGCATATGCGGTTACATATACCTGGAATGCTTTTCTCATCCCCTTTAAAAAGTTTGTTTTATTCTGAAATAATTATACTCTCTCAGGAAGTTGCAAAAAGCCGTACTTTCATGAGCATTTGCCCAGTGGATCCTCTGAACTTTGTGCTTTGAGTTGGGGTCCCAGGAAGGACAAGGCTGGAGGAGTCCTTGAATGCCAGCCTGATGGGAGCCCTGCTCTTCCAGGGCCCACCCAATGGCGGCCTGGGGCTCACACTCCCCCTAGTGCGGTTGTTTCTGCTCCTGCGATGGGCCTGGGGCTGACCTGTATGTCCTGGAGCCCTTCCCGCCCAGAGCAGCCCCAACCACACTGGTCCAGGCCTGCCAAGCACGCGGGAACCTGATCCCGCCCTTCAGTGACACAGGCAGCCTGCTCTCCCAGACCCTCTACCTCCCAGTTTGTTTTTTAAGAACTGCCAAGCCAGCAAGCAGAGTGGGGCGGGCCTGAAGTCCCACCCAATCCTGAAATTCTGATTCTAGATTTGTGGCTGTCTGTTCAAAGGCCTCCTATGAGCCCAGCCGGCACGGCTCGGTGGTTGAGCATCGCCCTATGAACCAGGATGTCAGGGTTCGATTCCCCGTCAGGGCACATTTTCAGGTTTCGGGCTCAATCCCCAGCCGAGGGCATGCAGAAGGCAGTTAATCAGTGATTCTCTGTCATCATTGATGTTTCCATCTCTCTCTCCTCTCCCTTCCTCTCTGAAATTAATAAAAATATATATTTTTAAAAAGGCCACCTATGAGAGTAACTTTGAAAAAAGAAATGGTATTTTTATTAAGCCATTTTGAATAATTATTAATGCCAGCCATATACAGTGCATCGACACGGCCTTCTACATTCATTGTTTAATCTTTGCTGAAAGAGGTGAGGTTTGGAAAGCCCTTCATAGGACAAGGCAACAGGCCAGGGAGCCTAACAAGCCCACCTTCACATAACCTGTTAAGCTGCAGAGTGAACTCTGCACTGGCTTTCAGGTGAGAGTGGGGGATCTGACTCCCAAACCATGGTTCTTTTCTTTCTAAATGTGTCCTTGAAGCAAAGAGCCCCAAGAATGGTGGGGGGGCAGGGGCTGTTGTGGTTCAAGAAGAAGGGGCCCAAAGCAAACCTCAACATCATCTAGCTGTGTAAACCACCGATTCTGGGATGACCCCTTAACCAAAGCCCCCTGAGAAGGTCAAATCAGTTTGGATTTCCCCCTCCTCCAGGAAGCCTTCCCACCCCTTCTACTCCAACTGCAGGCGGAGCCAGTGGCCCCTCTGTGCTCCCACTGAACTTCATTCAGCCTTTTCTTAATTATACTGTATCTCAAGCAGGCCTGTGGCCTGCCTTCAGGCTCTGGCAAAGTCAAGAGTTTCTTTGTATCCAGCTGAGGGCCTGTGGGCAAAGTGGTGCCTAAAAGTCAGCCTGCAGCCAGACTGTGGGCGGGGGCTGGGCATAAGGTAGTGCACTGTACCTCATTAGGCCTGGGCATCATTGGCCTACGGCCGGGGGAAGAAGTCCAGCCGCAGGAGTTGAAATCTGGCTTCACCTCCTGAGGCTGCCCCTGACCTGCTGCAGTGCTTAGACCAGCCGTGGGCAAACTACGGCCCGCAGGCCGGATCTGGCCCGTTTGAAATGAATAAAACTAAAAAAAAAAAAGACCGTACCCTTTTATGTAATGATGTTTACTTTGAATTTATATTAGTTCACACAAACACTCCATCCATGCTTTTGTTCCGGCCCTCCGGTCCAGTTTAAGAACCCATTGTGGCCCTCGAGTCAAAAAGTTTGCCCACCCCTGGCTTAGACTGTAGCCTGGCCCAAAGTGCCCTCCTGCAAACTCTTTTTCTCTACCCATCCTCTTCCCTGTGGTGGCAGGACTGCCTGGTGTGGGTGTAAAGGTTGTGCCCTGCACAGGGAGTGCACAGCTGAGGGGCTTGACCTGGAGGCCTTGAAAAAGGGGCGCCTTTCTCTAACAAAGGCCTCTGGTGAGCTAGGGGCTGCGTGCACAGGAACAGCGCGCAGTGGGAGCATCTCGGCTTTGGAAGACTGTGGGCTGCTATGGCAGTGGGCCGCTGCTGGCTCACAGGGAAGTGGAGGGGAGAGGGAGTGAGGTGCTTAGTCACTGTTGCTGCTACAAGAAGACCCTGAGAGAAAGCTCAGGCTCACGGGGCAAAATCTGACTGTGCTGGACTCGGGGAGCCTGCTCGGTGCGTGTCAGTGAGGCCTGGGTTCCGGGGTCAGACTGCCTAGTGTGCAGCCTGGTCACTGCTTCTCAAGTTAGTGCACTTCTCTGACCTCAGTGGCCCCCTCTGTGGAACAGTGAGAATAATACCAAACCTCTTGAGGGCGCTCATTCAACAAATCATCTAGAGCAGGGTGGGGAACATCCAGCCTGCGAGCCCTTATAAGTCCCGAGAAATCATTTGGTCTGGCCCTGCCAAGGCGTTAGGGGCGAGTTACTTAAGTGTTTGACCACTATAGGAGGCTGATCTTTAAGGTGATAACTTTGTATGGCCCTCGAATGATGTTATAAATATCCAAATGGGCCTTGGCAGAAAAAAAGGTTCCCCACCCCTGATCTAGAGCAGTGGTTCTCAACCTTCTGGCCCTTTAAATACAGTTCCTCATGTTGTGACCCAACCAGAAAATTATTTTCGTTGCTACTTCATAACTGTAATGTTGCTACTGTTATGAATCATAATGTAAATATCTGATATGCAGGATGGTCTTAGGAGACCCCTGTGAAAGGGTCGTTCGACCGCCAAAGGGGTCGCGACCCACAGGTTGAGAACCGCTGCTCTAAGGTGTTGTGAGGATGAAATGGTCCACACAGCCGGACCCGGTGGGTTCCAGCTACTCTTCCTATTAGGCTGCTTGTGTAAATGCTGAATGAATGAGTTTCACCGGGGACCTTCCTTGCTGGGTGCATCTTCGGGAGGGCCTAAGGCTTTTGCCCCTGCTTGGGCCCTCTCCCAATGTGCCCCCCGCCAACCCCCCACCCCACGCAGCAAGCAGCAGTGAGGGGCCCTCCTGGCCCTTTCTAGGGGTCGTGGTCGGCACTGTGCTGGTTATTATACAGTATATCCTGTCGGGGGAGGGGAAGGAAGGCCGCGGTCTGCACCTGGGTTCACCGCAGACGATTTTCTGAGGTCCCTGGACTCTGCCCTCCGCCGGCTCCACCTCCCCTCCTGGCCCAACCCCAGCTCCAGCCCCTGCCCCAGGCCCAGCCTCAGAGGCACGGGGCGTTTCCTGCCCTGGGGCCGGCCCTTCCTAGATTCCCTCCTGACTTCCTCCCTGTTTTCCCAGGCCCGCAGCCCTAGTGTCTCAGCCGCCGCCATGGCCTCACAGCAGCTCTTCCGCGCGCTGGTGTCGGCGCAGTGGGTGGCGGAGGCGCTGCGGGCCGTGCGCGCCGGGCAGCCGCCGCAGGTGCAGCCCCTGCAGCTGCTCGACGCCTCCTGGTACCTGCCCAAGCTGGGCCGCGACGCGCGCCGCGAGTTCGAGGAGCGGCACATCCCGGGGGCGGCCTTTTTTGACATCGACCAGTGCAGCGACCGCACCTCGCCCTACGACCACATGCTGCCCAGCGCCGCACACTTCGCGGAGTACGTGGGCCACCTGGGCGTGGGCGCCGACACCCACGTGGTGGTTTACGACGCCAGCGACCAGGGCCTGTACGCGGCGCCGCGCGTCTGGTGGATGTTCCGCGTGTTTGGCCACCGCACCGTGTCCCTGCTGGACGGCGGCCTCCGCAACTGGCTGCGCCAGGGCCTCCCGCTGAGCTCAGGCAAGAGCCGCCCCGCGTCCGCCGAGTTCCGGGCCACACTGGACCCCACCTTTGTCAAGACGTACGAGGACATCAAGGAGAACCTGGAGTCCCGGCGCTTCCAGGTGGTGGACGCCCGAGCCGCCGGCCGCTTCCAGGGCACTGAGCCGGAGCCCCGAGAAGGTAACGGGGCTGGCCGCAGGGGCTGGGCGGTCCCCCGGGGAGAGTGATCAGGGGCCCCCTGGGCACTGCCCTTGCCTTTATAGGGCCCCGCATGGGGTGGGGGCCACTCACTCTGGGAGCCCCACTGACTTTATTCCTCAACTGGAGACAGCGATGCTTGGGGCAGGGACTCCCCCAGGTTTGTTGGGAACCCAGGGTGTATATATGTGAGAACCCAAACAGCCTCCCCCCAATTCTGTGGATGTAGGGGTCACTGCGGAATAGGAGGGGCGGTGGGCAGGCTCAGTTTGGGAGAAACCCCGAAGAAATGGGGCCTAGTCAGGTCTAGGCCATCTCTGAGGGTGACGGAGTTGGGGAAGAGGAGGCTGAGCCCCGACCCCAATACACACCCCCCCCAGGGGACAGGGCTGGCAGAGGGCAGGAGAGAGGGGGCATTAAATAGAGGTTGCTGCCCAGTTTGGGGCAGAAACTGAATAGTTAGTGGCTGCTGGCATGGGTTGGGGCAGTTCTGGGTGGGGCCCCATTCTCCAGGCAAGGAGCCTGCAGGGGAGCCCATATAAAGCAGGGAGGGGTCTCCACAGAGCAGGTGAGTCAGCGGCCACTGGGTGTGAGCTTGTTCGTGATCCAAGGTGTCGGCTGTCACCGTAGAGCAGAGGAAATGGAGCCGGAGCTGGCGACCTGGCTGCAGGTGTCGGGAGGTGAACTCCTGGAGCCTGTAATTTAATGTCCGGGAGCAGCCAGAACTCCCCAGCCATCTCTCTTGTGCCTGCGCCAGGGAGGGGGTGAGGAACTTGCCACGTGCTCTGGGGCGCTCTCCTGAATGGCACCCCCAGGCCCTCGGATCGGGGTTGGGGCTTCCCTGAGCCGGCAGAGCAGTTGGGCTCACCCTATCCCAGCAGAGTTTGGGATGGCCTGAGGGCAAGGACATGCTTGTCCCCGGTGCAGCCTGGAGCTCACCCAGTACCTGGCACAGAGTCAAGGCCTTAGAGTATTAAATTCAGAAGGTCCCTTCCATGTAGAACCCTGCAGAGCAGTGTTGACAATGGGTCAAACCATATAAACTGCTGCTATCCAACCATTGACAAACCCATATAGGTTCAGCCTAAGAAGAATGCCATCTTGACACTGCTGGGTCCTTCAGCTCAGCCCCCGGGGAGTGGAGGCGGGGATCGGGAAGTGAAGCAACGTAGGACAGCGAGCCAGGGCCAGACCTGGCCGCGTGACAGAGCCCGGCCCCGGATTACACTGCAGGACACCTGGCAGGTCACCTCATCTCTGACCTGTAGTCTCTGCCTGTGTAAAGTGGTAGCAGAATGCGGAACTTCAAGGATGGGGTCAGGGTCAAATGTCACACGGCAGCTCCGTGTTGGCAGACAGGGATGCACGCAGGAAATGGGAAGTGATATAGTTAACGTGCTTATCCGGTTGTGGCTCTTTACCCGGGTGCTTCGTACTCACCTCAGTCATGCTTGCTCATCCGTGAAACGGGAGATGAGGTACACCCAGCAGGCCTGTTGTCAAGGGTGACCCCGGCTGATAGGTGCTGAAGGTGTCAGGAAGCAGCCCAGCCAGGAGCTCACTCCTGGAGCCTGTACCTTTAATGTCAGTGAGCAGCACAGCGCTAAACCCGTGCAGAATTTCCCTGTCCCCATCATTCCCATTCCACGGCCCGAGACCCTGGCCAAGTGCGCCTAGAATTGGCCACGTGGTCCCGCAGGGAGGGGAAGCCTGCTTTGCTTGGTGGGGTTCAAGGCGCGGGCACAGCACTGCTCTGACTGGAGCCAGCCGGGGTCGGCAGCTTGCTGTGCTTCTCTGGCTCCGAGTTCATCTCTACGTCATGTCTCTGACTGAGCCCAGTTTCTGCATCTGTTAGTGGAGATGCCTGGCCCGCTCCAACCTCACTAGGGGCCGCAGTGCTGGCTATCCATGTGGCCCTGAGAAGAGATAGTGGCTTGGGTCAGCAGCTCCCTGGAGCAGTGTCACTCCGCTGCAGGGGGTAAACTGAGGCAGAAGCCACCCTAGAGTCCAAGTGGCTGAGATTCGAGCCAGTGCCCGTTACGGTTTATTTTGTTGCAAATCTCGGTGCTTGGTGTGAAAATGGGAATATTAGTAACACCTGCCTCATAGCGGGTGGGGAGAACAAAATGACCAGTGGTGACAGTGAACCGTGTGTTGGGCGCCCTGGGGAAGTGTTTGGAGATGTGGGTGCAGGAATGACTCCCTAAATGAATGGTCCTCTAGCCTTGCCCCTGTTCTTCCTGCTACAATCATGATCTTTTGGAAATGGGAGTCTGATCTCCCCCTGTCGGTCATGTCAGAGCTCTAAGACTTCAGCCAGGCCTGCTCAGATGTTCCCACCCGCCTTGGTTTCCCCTTGGGCCTCAGCCTCCCCACTGTCTGGGCTTTTGCCATGATGACCTTTAACCCCTCTAAACACCATGCTATTCCCTGTCCCCTAGGAGCGCTTCTCCGTGGGATCCCTTCCGTTCCCGCAGCCCAGACTCCTGTACCTGGCTGAATCCTACCCACCCTTCAGGGACTTCTCAGAGAAGCTTCTCTGACCACCCCTCCCAGGCAGTGCTGCCTGATGGTTAGTGCACAGGCTCTGGGCCTCTGCCCCTACTAACTTGGGCAAGCTAGTCTGTGGGCTTCAGTCTCCTCCTCTACAAAAGAGAGGGTAGTAATTTCTTTCCCACAGAGTTTTGGGGGGGATTAAAGGAGCTGAGGGGCTCAGAACAGTGCTGGGCACAAAGTGAGCGTTCAATGATGCCAGCTGTTATCATCTTTTTTTAAAAAAGTTTATAGTTTATTAATCCTCTCATGAAAAACCCGCACAACCACCACAGATAAAGTCACCGAAGAATCTTTACGCCTTCCTTTTGCCAGCGCCAACATTGGCCTTTGCAGTCCCTGACTGTCTTCATTCTGCTCTTGCGTTCCTTTCTCTGTTTTCTTGAGGTCTTCCTCTTCTCATAGAGGCCATGTCTTGCAAGTCTGTGTTTGGATTCGTTTTTCTCTGCGTAATCCAAGGAATCATAAATCATGCCGAAGCCAGTGGTCTTGCCACCACCCAAGTGGGTTCTGAATCCAAACACAAAGATGACATCAGGTGTGGTCTATTACATTGTGGCTAGTTTTCCCTGAATTTCTGTCTTGGGTACTGTTGGCTCCCCAGGGTGAAGGACATCAATGACCACTTGCTTCCGCTGGAGTAGTTAGTCTGTTGGTCATGAACTTCCTGGTCCAGATAGTTACCGTGTCATTCATGATAACCGTTTATCTTCAAGCGGCCAGGGAGGAAAAGAGCTGTTATCATCTTATATGGTGTGCCCCTGCAGGAGGGCCTTTTGGCAACATTCATCATACTTGTAATTATTCAGCTGTTGCTTGTCTGCTCTGCTGGATCAAAACTCCTTGGCTGCAGGTGCTCCCTGTCCTAGAGCAGTGGTCGGCAAACCGCGGCTCTCGAGCCACATGCGGCTCTTTGGCCCCTTGAGTGTGGCTCTTCCACAAAATACCACGTGCGGGCACGCACATACAGTGTGAAGTTGACTTAAAACTTTAAGTAAAGTTTATTAAGTTAATTTTAGGGAACGTTGTGGAGTGAAAGAAGATGTAGTGTCGAGGATTGAGAAAGGTATGTTGAGATGGTTTGGACATATAGAGAGGATGAACGAAAGGAGATAGACGAAACAAGTATATAAGACGAGTGTGGATGGGAGAGTTGGAAGGGGTCGACCTCAGCGAACGTACCTCCATCAGATTGAGGACGTTTTTCGCAAAGGCCAGCTTAGGAGTGCCCTAATTAAGTTAATAACAATGTACTCCTACCCCTATATAGTTTAAGCTTAAAAAATTTGGCTCTCAAAAGAAATTTCAATCATACTGTTGATATTTGGCTCTGTTGACTAATGAGTTTGCCGACCACTGTCCTAGAGGCAGAGGTCTTGTTTAGCTCCATTGCCTCAGGGCACATAGTTGCCCCGGGGCGCACAGTCAGTCATCAGGAAACCTGGGCGAGTGTGGCTCTGGAGGGCTCTGAGTCTTGGGTTCAGATTCCCGCCAGCGGTTTGCTGGAAGCACGACCCTGGGCAGTACTGAACCTCAGCATCTCCACCTGTGAAATGGGAATGCCCGGAAGTCGCACCTGGGTCTCCAGTTGTGTGGGCCACGTGAGGTGATGCCCATCGGGGAGTTAGCGCCATGGCCGCGTGGGGGCTCTCAGTGCCGCAGAGGCCATTCACACCGCCCTTGTATCTGTTCCCTCCGGCTGCAGGCATCGAACCTGGCCACATCCCCGGCACCGTGAATATCCCCTTCACGGACTTCATGACCAAGGAGGGCCTGGAGAAGACGCCCGAGGAGATCCGCCGCATGTTCCAGGACAAGAAGGTGGACCTGTCCCAGCCTCTGGTGGCCACGTGTGGCTCCGGTGTCACAGCCTGCCATGTGGCACTGGGGGCCTACCTCTGCGGCAAGCCCGACGTGGCCATCTACGACGGCTCCTGGGTGGAGTGGTACATGCGGGCCCAGCCCGAGGAAGTCATCTCCGAGGGCCGGGGGAAGACCCGCTGAGATGGGCGGATGTGACACAGGAAGCTCCGGTGACGCCGGCCACCAGCTGTGCCCAGCCTGGTTGTTCTCAAGCTGTTTTCACCAGAAGAGCATGTCTTCCTCCAACTCAGGCGGCACAGGGGGTGACATCCCAGAGGCCAGGAGTTCTTTTGACTTGTGGGCTCCCAGGAGAGAAGGTAGAGGAGGTGGTGGTGGGCACGGGGGAAGGGGAGCCACCCACATGGTGCTGAGCTGGGCCCCACCTCCCTTCTGTTTCACTTTTGAGGAAATAAAACAGCCGCGTGCTAAGTGCTTCTAACTCCGGGGCTGCCTCGGTTTCCCAAGGAGCAAGGTTCCCAGCACACCCAGCAGAGGGAGCTCCATGGAGCCCGAGGGTCTTGGGAACCTGCCCCTGCCCCTGAGAGGTGCTGGGGCCAAGAGCCCTTTCACCCCTGTAGCCAAATGCCCCCAACAAACCGCCCTCCACCCCCTATGCTGGGGCCCTCCCTTCCGGCTCCTGCGCTATTTAAGGTGAATCCTGCCGTGAGATGCCTGAGGTCCCACTCAGAGCCCCAGGGCTGGGCAGTGCCTCTCATGTACAGATAGAGAGGGGTCCAGAGGTGACCAGGAGGCCCGCCCCGGCCCCTCGGGATGCACTGGAGAATGGCTGAGTTTGGCTAAATTGGAGGAGAATCTAATTTTAGACTCTGGGCGTCCACACGTGGAGGCTAGTCTCTGGAGCTGCCAGGCGGTGGGCAGCCCGGGGTCCATCCTTTCTGCCCACGGAGAACCTCGTCCCCGAGGCTTCCCCAGGGGAGCCACTCTGTCCTCCTCCCTCTGTCTGTCTTCTGTGCCCAGGTGGACAGAGGGGTTTGAGAAAGCCCGAAGCCTTCCCCTCAGAACCTGGGTCACTCTCCCCACTACAAGCCCCCGAGGCACATCAGTAGCAAAGGGCCAGTGTCAGCCAGGATTGGGGGGACCCTAGGAGGAGGAAAAAAAACACCAATGGGCAGTGACTTTCCCAAGGAAGTCCCAACCTCTCTGAGCCTCAGCTTCGTCGTCTGTGAAATGGGAATAACACGCGCTTCAGAAGAAGGGATTTCAGACAAGGAGTCCCGTCCTTCCAGCTCAGGGTTGCTCAGCCTCCGCTCTATGACATTTGGGCTGGATCACCCGTGGTCCTGGGGCCGTCCTGGGTCCTGTGGGATGTTTGGGAGCATTTCTGGCCTCTACCCACTAGATGTCAGTGGACCCACTCACTTGTGACAACCAAAGCCATCTCCAGACATGCCCAGGTGAACCACTGCCATAGGAGCAGAGGGCACGGCGGACCACAGCGGTCAGGGGCAGTGCAGACAGGGATCTCTGTGGAGGGAGCCCTTCCCCTGCGGACACTAGTAGCCAAGAAACCTTCCTTTTGTGCTGGTCTCAGACAAGCCTCATTTTCTCTCCCACGAATGTCCCTGCCTCTTCAAGGAGCAAGGTTTGTCTGCAAACACATGTGAGGTTCTGATCTGGCTTCTGTCTCCACTACCCCATGCAGAACTGCCCGACCTAGACACATTTCTGAGCCTTGATTTCTTCATCTTTAAAATGGGAGTAATGGTACCTTCTTAGAGCAACATGGGGATTGAATAGAGAGCCATAGAAATTGGTGCGGGCACAGAGTAAACATCAACAGTTATTAGTTTTTATTTATTTATTTATTTATTTATTTATTTAAAATATATTTTATTGATTTTTTACAGAGAGGAAGGGAGAGGGATAGAGAGTTAGAAACATCAATGAGAGAGAAACATCGATCAGCCGCCTCCTGTACACTCCCCACTGGGGATGTGCCCGCAACCAAGGTACATGCCCTTGACCGGAATCGAACCTGGGACCCTTGAGTCCGCAGGCTGACGCTCTATCCACTGAGCCAAACTGGCCAGGGCAACAGTTATTAGTTTTTAAAAGACGTTTACTTATTCAGCATGTTGAGTGCCTCCTATACTCTGGCTCTGGGGGAGAGGAAGAGCAAGGAATGTAAGAACTGTGTTCCTGCCTGGAAAAGCTTCCCAGCCAGGGAGGAAAACAGGCCCATCTGGTCATATTTCCAGAGAGAAGGGGGAAATGACCTCTTTCACAAGTCAGAAGGCCAGCTCAGAGAGGTTGAGTGATTTGCCTAAGGGCACACAGCTTGTTCAAGAGAGGAATTTCACTGGTTAAAATTCTCAGGGTAGGAGCCTCTCCAATGGGCCTTGCCTGCAGTGGTTTTCCAGATCTCAAGATCAGGGAAGAATGGAGTGTAACTCAGGGTTTGGAAACACGCGTGACACGCTCATGTATGATGGCCAAGTGTCTCCCCAGCTCCACGGAGAGACACCTTGAGATGTGGGATACAAGCAAGGGAGTTTGGTTAGGTCCTCCCCATCCCCCCCCCCCCAATCCCCTCCACCCCCCCAAGGTGCCCAGGCTGAGCCAGGGCATTTTCTTCCTGGAAGGTCCTCAATGGGTGTGGACAGGTTCAGAGTAGCAAAGCCCGGGAGGTGGAAGAAAGGAGGTGGAGGCTTCCACCTTCCAGGCTTCTCAGAACTTGGGTTTAACTTGACGGAGCCGGGGCCCTGAGCTCCCCCTGCCTCTGGCAAGCCTGAACTCCCGGAATAATGAGCCACTCACCACGGAGGCCCGGCCTCTGGTCCACCCAGTGCACCGCAGGCAGGAACTTGCAACACCAGATAACAGCGATGATGAAATTTTTGTCCACTGGGCAAATATTTGCTGAGCACCCGCTCTGTGTCGACCGTTGGAAGTTTCCCAACCTTGTCTAACCAGGTGTGCTGGAATACGGCCATTCCCTGGAGCGTTCCCTTGAGGGGTCATGGCCTGAGGAAGCCCCCGCCCCACACTGGCGTCCACTCTGCACAAGGCCCCAGGTCTGCCTCCTAGACCCTTCCGGTGGGGGCCTCGGTCGTCTCCTCTGAAAAATGGGAGCACACTCAGCCCTGACGGGCACAGGGTGGGTGTGATGTCACACAGGGTCAAGCTGAAAACAATGTAAGGTGCCACGCCTACTCACCCAGCTATGGAAGCAGAGCGAGCCTCATCCTTACCTCCTGGTGAAGGGGTCCTCTGCAGGAGAGGAAGTTTTCAGGTTAACTGACACTTTATCATTTTAAGCACCGAAATCTGTAACATATTAATGAAGCTGTGAGGGCGTGGAACACAGTATCCAGAGGCCGCCGGAACTCCAAGGCTTTGTCTATGCACAGTGATGCCTTCGGGGACTGTTCGCCCTGAACCAAATGGCTCCGACTCATGTGCCTTCCCAGGGCTTGGGTCCTTGCAACCGTCTCAGCTCAGCCCTGCTGACGGCCCCGGAGTCTCCACCTGCTCCTAGGTGGGCCCACCCTCTCTGGACGATGCCACCCCTCCCAGTGGCTTACCCACTGTCTTGAGCTGGGGACTGCAGTCTGGGCCTGCAGCCTCTGGCTGGACTCAGATCCCTGTGTCCACTGCCTGCTCCTCAGCCCATGTTCCCTGGCTGCGTGCACGGCCACCACGCAGGGTCACCTGTGCCCAGACCTGGCAGCTCCCCAAGACTCCCTCTTCCCTCGCCCCCTCCTTACCCCCCCCCTCCACCCCCGCCTTGTCCACAGCCAGTCAGCACTGAGATCTCTGGATTTCCACCTCTGTTCCCACTGCCTTGGTCCCAGTCCCCTGCCCATCATGCCCCAGACGCTCACAGACACAGCCTGTCCCACCCCTCCATTTCAGTCCACCCTGAAGGACAGGCCTCCGGCCAGGATCTGCCAATGGAGGAGGAAGGCAGACCCTCGGGGAATCGGCCTGCTGAGGAGTGGCTGACAGACGGTGACAGGTGCAGTGAGGAGTATCTGAGACACACCACACCGAACAGGAGACGGGGAGCCGGTGGCTCTGGGCTCAGAGGCCCCTCTGCCCAGGGCTGACAGCCCCTTTAGGAATTCCTGGACTGTGACTCCATGTGAAGACACAGCAGGGAGATAGGATTCAAAGCACAGCCCCTGCAGGCATCGGCCCGCCTGCTCCCCCGCTCTGGGTGTGGGCAGGTGCCTGGACTTCCTCATCTGTGACGTGGGGACAATCCAGGACCTGCCTCCTAGAATCAGATTCACACAAAGCACTGAGTACAGAGCCCAGCACGGTGACAATGAATTATTACTGTGACGAGTGTCCTGTCCTCCCACTCCTGCCCCCTGTGCCGGCCTGAATGCCCTCGTGGGTAACATCTTATTCATGGTTCTCCTCCTGGCCTCAGCTGAGGGACATATTAATAGTAACAGATTATAACCCATAGAATCCAATAGTCCATTCTGATATAAATGAATGAATGAATGAATCAGAAGGAAATATCTCCCTTAGAATAGAACGCCACCTAATAAATGCAGAAGGGATGTTGGAAATAGAAAAATCACAATTTGGCAATCTGCATCGTCATAATTTTTGTAGCAAGAATCATCAACGAATACTAAAATTGTTGAGATAAATAAGTCTGATGGAAAACAGGATGTGTTTGCAACTTTTCTCTAAGCCTGAAATTACTTCAAAACAAAAATGCTATTTTTAAACACAGGTTTTTCTGACTCAGTTTCAGCCAGGGCTGCTAACTGCACCCACGTTCTAATCTAAAACAAGGTGCTGGGCCGTCTGAAGTAGTTCTTTCAGCCACGGTGGTTAAGATCAAGTTTAGAAACTTAGGAGACCACACACCTCCTGCCCCCGGCAGAAACGTGAGCAAGGCCAGCAGGAGCAGCTGGGCGGCGGACAAGGCTTTCTCTAGAAGCAGGGTTGGGTACTGTGGCACTTTACCTCCCCTGCCTTGTGTGTGTGGGGGGGATGCCTCCCTCCTCTGCAGACTGAGTGAGAGTGTTAGGGGCAAAAATAGAATATTGGGGACTAGCTATGGTTATGGGAAATATTAACCATGCTCTGGAAACCGTGGTTGCCTTGTGTTGGTTAAAGAAAGGGCATTCTGACCTGGCTGGGAGTTGTACACCCCCAGGACCTGGGAGTCAACCTTGGAATGTGGTCCATTCTCATCCAAGAACTGCCCATTATCATGGAAGGATGAACAACCTTGTTGCCCAAACAATGGAGTCCACCATCCTCCTGCTTCCCCATGCCTGTAACCCCTACTTCTCCATGTAATTCTTGTCCCACCCTATCTAAGTAGCTGGGTTATGGGGGGCTGCGGAGCAGATGTTTGTGGGTGACCTGCTGCTCTCCCATGCTGCCAGCAGTATTGGGATAAATGTTCATATCTGATCCAACCCTGTCTCTGCTTAATTGGCAGCACGGACCCATCTATTGTGCGGTTATAAGAGGGGTTTCAAGGAGGCTGTTTGTGGAGCTAGACCTGTGTGTCCTGGATTCTGGGGCCTCGTGGGCTGGGAAAGAGATCATCCACAAAAATACTTGGTGCAGACTCTCTGGCAACAGGGTGGGGGCTCAAGAGGCCCAGGGGGACGGGTAGTAGAATCCTGGTTCTGTGTGATTCCTGTTTCAAGCCGTGGGGTGACAGCGGCGGGAGCCAGAGGGACGCTTGCATGGAATAGTGGGGTCCCTGGAGGAGGCTGGTTAGAGCTATTATCATTCCCAACTTAGAAATGAAGTTCAGAGAGGTTAAGTGACGTTCCCACGCCACCCAGATAGCAAGCCACAAAGTCTGGGCTGGCATCCTTTGTCCCGTAAGCACCTCTCTCTCGGCTTACTTTCAAGCCGAATTCAGAGCCATATTAAAGAGCATCTGCTCTTCCCAGAAGGGGGCAGCAGGGGGCAGTGTAACCAGCGGAAGTTTGGCTCTCCTCCAGGATAGCCATTACCCCAGAAAGCATCTAAGGAATGTTTGCCTTTATCCTCTAAATGGGGAAGAACCGCAAACAGCGCTGAAGAATGTCCGTGTGTCCTTACAAACAGGACTGTCTGGGATTCTGAGTTTTGTCCAAGCCTCTGGCACCCACGGCCCCAAACAGAGGCCCCCTCGAGACCAGGGGCCACCTGACGACTTTCTTCATCGCTGCGTCTCAGTGTCTGGCACGTGGCTGTTGCTCAACAAATAGGGATGGCACTGCACGATGGCTGCTGGGAGAAAGGGCCCAGGAGTCCTCTTCCAGCAGTGGGTGTGCCCCACCCCCCAATCCCTGCCACCTAAACATGGCTTCCTCCAGACAAAACCCAGCCACAGGCAAGGATGAGGTGGCATCTGCCAGCTCTATTTACGGGCCTTGGGTCCTGCCGCCTGGTTCTTAGCCGAGACCCTCATCGGTGGGGTTGCTGCTTCGGGTGGGAATATTTTAGATACTTGCCGAGGGGACACTGGTGTCCAGGAATTGGGAGGGCGGGCTCTGAGAAAGGAGGGGGTGAGACTGAATCAGTAAAGCTCCCCTCTCTGCTTTGAAACCAAAGGTGCTGGCTCAGCCTCCACGGACACCCCCTGGGCCACCGTCCACAGGGCAGCTCCTGTGTCAGATGGCCATGAGCCCTGGCACTGGGCTCCGCCCCAAGATGATCTAAGTTGCAAATCTGACCAGGTCATTCCCTGCCTACAACACTTTAAGTTGATTTAAAAAAGCATTTCCTGCTCTAGCTCTGTTGCAGCTGAGAGCGGTGGGGGGGCTCGCTGAGTGCCGGGAGCGCTGCTGGTCTTTCGAGACCCGTTTGTACCCTGCTTCACTCATTCATTCGTTGGTCCATCCATTCAATGGACTAAAACCAGGGACTGTGCCAGGTGCTTTACAGACACTTAACACTTTAATCTTCACAACCTTGCTCTGGGACTACTGTACTGTTCAATTTCCAAAAGAGGAGACTGAGGCCCAGAGAGGACCTGCTCTAGAGCACGCTGGTGAGTCCTTGGGAAACAGCCCAGCAGTGGTGACCTAGGCCCTGCCAAGAGGAAAGGCTCTAAGGCAGTGGTTCTCAACCTTGGCTGCACATTAGAACCACCCGGGAATCTTTTTAAAATCCTGATTCCTGGGCCTCATCCTCCAGGAATTCTGTTTCTTTGTTACTAATGTTGTGGCCCCACCCCATAACAAAGAAACAGAATTTCCGGAGGATGAGGCCCAGAACAGGATTTTAAAAAGATTCCCAGGTGATTCTAATGCGCAGCCAAGGTTGAGAACCACTGCTCTAAGGAGAAAGTAGAGCCTTGGGTGGTGACACAGAGCCTTTCCCCAGCACAGGGCCAGCCTGCCCCGTGAGCGGGGCCTGTGTGTGTGACACTGGGATCCATGAGGGAGCCTCCGTGCCCTCTGCCTTCGCCAAAGACCAGCTCTGCATCATGGAAAAGGACAGGAAGTTAAGGAGGACCGCTTCTGTGAATGTTCCCCACCTCCCGCGTGGTTCAGGGTTCAGGATCTGGAGGAGGGGCCAAACACCAATGAAAGAGACGAGACAAGAAATAATTTGGAAATATTGGGGGCCAGGTGGGCAAGCCCAACTCAAGGGGAAGGACTTCCACTGGTGCCCAGGTCTCGCCAACCTTTTATTCAATTTTGGACACACATCTAGCTCTTAGGCAGGTAATTGCAGTAACAGACAGACTAACTTAAAGGTCAGTAAATATTAGAAGGATTTACTCTGAGCCTATTTGATCAGGAAATAGCTTGAGCCCCCATTGTCAGGATTAGACAATCGGTGCATAGCTCTGGCCCTTGCCATGGGTTCAAGGTTCACCAGCGTTCCGGGCTCCTTGTTTGCACTTCTCTGCTAGTGAAGACAATGGGCGGCTTCCTGCACACTTCCTCTTCAGCCCTTGTGCCTCCCTGGTCCCAGGTGGCATGAGGAGCTGCCCCTCTGCCCCATCCTGCAGCACCCACAATGTCAGTCCCACCGCTGAGCTAGCTGGCTCAGAAGGGGATCCACGCAACCAACCCCTCCCCTTCCCTCTCCTCATACCTCATCCTACCAAAGTCAGGATGAAACCCAGCTCTCCAGGCTTGGATCCGGTGCCCTATCCACTTTTCCTCCCTAGACATCTTGCCCAGGGAGCGCTGACAGTCCCTGGCAGGGAAGCAGGAGAGGGGCCTTGCTGGTGGAAATGCACTTGGAAACCACGCGGGTTCGTGCCAGCCTGCCAGTCACCGGCAGTGAGTCAGGGAGGTCGCCTCACTGAACCCTCATCTGTGTAATGGGTACAGTAATGACAGCCTCACAGGGCTGCTGAGAGCTTCAGTGAATAACATGAAGCACCTGGAATACAGTGGGTGCTCAATCAACTTTAAGCAGCGAACTATGAACCAGGAGGTCCCGGTTCAATTCTTGGTCAGGGCACATGCCCGGGTTGTGGGATGGATCCCCAGTAGGGGGCGTGCAGGAGGCAACCGATCAATGATTCTCTCTCATCATTGATGTTTCTATCTCTCTTCCTTCCTCTCTGAAATCAATAAAAATATGTTTAAAAAAACTCATGGGGAAAGAACCAGCTCCCCTCCCTTCCCCAATACCCCCCCCCCCCCCCTGCTCCGCGCTCCGCTCCTCAAAACACACACATTCACAGGCAAAATGAAAGAATATTAGAAAACCGATGCAGGTAATAGAATGGGGATTCTGGGAGGAACACATTTCTTCCCATATTTACCAGCTGCTTGATACCCACTGCGGACAAAGGAGAATCAATAATGTGGAGAACAAATGGGAGGATTGATGATTTGGGGTTATCAGTCGTGACCCCTAACTTGACCTTTCCCCAAACACACAGTCATTTGGCCAATGGGCTTCTTCAAGAGACCCGGTTTGTGGGTCTCCCAGGAAGGGCGAAGTAGGGCAGAGCTGGGGGAGGGCAGATTGCTGGTATCGGGGACCCTCACCCCGGGCGCCCCAGCTCCGGGCGGCGCGGACTACAGCTCCCGGCATGCCCCGCGCGCAGTACCTACCCGCCTCCAGCCCTCGGGAGCCGGGAGGATGCAGAAGCCGCTGCCAGAAATGAGGATGGAGGCCGGGGAGGCTGCGCCGCCGGCGGGGGCGGGCGGCCGCGCCGCGGGCGGCTGGAGCAAGTGGGTGCGGCTCAACGTGGGGGGCACCGTGTTCCTGACCACCCGGCAGACGCTGTGCCGGGAGCAGAAGTCCTTCCTCAGCCGCCTGTG
Organism: Myotis lucifugus; assembly: GCF_000147115.1. Lineage (NCBI taxonomy): Eukaryota > Metazoa > Chordata > Mammalia > Chiroptera > Vespertilionidae > Myotis > Myotis lucifugus. Next base: position 110,665 of record NW_005872130.1, read on the forward strand.
CCAGGGGGAAGAGCTGCAGTCGGACCGGGTGAGGCCCTGGGTGGGCGGAGTGGGCCGGGGAGGCGGGGGGCGGGGGGGGGGCAGTTTGCTGGGATCGGGGCTGTCCGGCCTGGCACGCCCGCCGGGCTGGGAAGCCGCCGGCTTTATTTCCTAAGAGCCGGAGGCGGGAAGAACTGGCTGGAGGCGGGAGGAGGAAGTGGATCTGAGTGAGGAGTGTTCCCATTGCCTTGGAAACGCACAACGCCAGGTGCCGGCCATTTGGAGCTCCTGAGAGCTGCCCTGGCTCCCACCCCAGGAGGCGGTGGGTCCGAGCCCGCGTTCCCCGCTCCTTGGAGCTTTGGGGACAGCCAGACACGCAGGGCCTTCCGTCCTCCCCAAGCGGGACTTTCTCCCGGGGGAAGGCGTGCCGGCGGCTGCCTCTCCCTGCCTTTTGGGGAATGGGAGGCCTGGTGTGCGGGGAGCTGGGCGGAGGAGGCCCAGGCTGCCCTCGGAGCTTGCCCGGCAGGCACCAGGTCTGGGGGTCCGTTCGCTCTGCTGTGAACTGCTTGCGGGACCGAGTCGGACCCCTCCTGTGCCAGGCTCAGCCTCCTGTCTGGGGCCGGGGACGCTGCTTGGAGTCGACCTCTAAGGGCCCTTCCCCCCCCATCTCCTGGCCATCTGATGCTGTGACCCTGGGCAAGCCCCTCACCTCTGGATGCCCTTTGGTCTCTGTAGAGTCGTGCTGCTGCCCGCCTGCCTCCCTGCAGGCTGAGGGTGTGCAGTGAGATAGTGGCTCCCCAGGAAACGTGCGAACCTCCCGAATGACTGGAGACAGTGTAGGGCTGGCTTCAGGGGAACAGCCTCCAAGAGGGACCATCACTGAGCCCTCCTTTGGGTTGGCTGCCACTGAGACCTCACTGGATGCTCACAGTGACCCCTCGCTATGGGGGAGAGGAGTGAGGCTCAGAGAGGCCAAATCACTGGCCTAAGGCCACACAGCCAGGAAAAGGCAGAGGCGGGATCGGAACCGCTGGGCTCCATCATGCTATCTCATTCCAGGGAAGAGCAGACTCTCGGCTCTCACTCCTTCCCTCCCCGCAACCCCTTACTGGGCCTGAAGTGGGGGGTGGGCGGGGGGAGGCCTTACTCTTCTCCTGCCATAGCCTGTGCCCCTCACCTCTCTAGGATGAGACCGGGGGCCTACCTCATTGACCGTGACCCCACCTACTTCGGGCCCATCCTGAACTTCCTCCGCCATGGCAAGCTGGTGCTGGACAAGGACATGGCCGAGGAGGGTGAGTTGGTCCAGGGGGCCGGCCGGGCCTACTAGCCCTGCCCTCTGCAGCCTGCCAGGCCTTCTGTGGAGGTCAAAAGCCATGCCTCCCCGTCAGGAGCGACATCTGCTTTCCTCTGTGCTCTGCCTCTTCCCATTCATGCCAGGCCTGAGTCCCAGGGGCTCTGCCGGGCTGACCAGCCTGAGCTCCCACTGGGTGCCACTGGGGAGGTGACAGGAATGCACAGGCAGAGGTCAGAGGGAGCCAGCGAGGCTGGCAGCCTTCACTGTGGGCAGGGATGCCCTTTCTCCCGGTCGTCTGGGTGTGAACGGGCTGGAGCTGGACACGGTGATCCAGTATCTCCGATGCCTGGTGAGGGCTTGCAGTCAGCAGGTGGGTGGAGCGGGAAGCTCTGCCCCAAATTCGGCAACATCTGCAACACAGTGTTGGTGGTGGGTGGAGGCGGGGGAGCCGTGCCTGGGGGGTGGCCTCTTGGCACAGTCAGTGCCACGTCAGCTCTTTGTTGGGGCACAGGGTGTGGCTCTGGGTCAGCTGACCCGGCCAGGCCAGCGTGGACATGTCACTTCTCCTTTCTGAGTCTCCACGTGTATATGAAGTGTACCTGGTGATCTGCACTGGTGAAAGCATGTTTTGCAACAGCTAATGCCATGCGTCCTGATGTGCATAGCCTGTTGGTGTCTAGCACAGTCCACCCTCCCTAGCGCGTCCCCAGTGGGCCAGGACTTCAAAATCAGAACCCCTCCCCCCCCCCCCGCACCCCCTCAGACACTGGCTCATCAGGGCCCACAGCTTCCTGGCAGCCCCTCCTGGAGCAGGTACCGTGGGCGTGTCTTGGGCCCAGGAGCGGCTCCTCGGGGGAGGGGAATAAACACTCCAGCTGCCACAGCCAACACCTGCTTACAGGTTCCGGTTTTCTCCCTGTTCGACCACTCCCAGCGCCTTCAGACAGGGCGAGGGCCCCATGTGGGCGGCGGGGAATCTGGGAGGAGACTTCCCGGCCGTGTGACACCGGCAAAGTCACTTATCCTTTTGTGCCTTCGTGCCGCATCTGTGACGGGGGTGACAGCAGCACCCACCTGGCTGAGCTGCTGCGAGGATGAAAGGAGCTAAAACAAGTGTGTCACGCGGCGCAGCATCTGGCACCAGAGGACCAGTGACGCAATGTTAGCCGTCCGTCCTCCGCAGGGCTCCACGCGGGCACTGATGCAGCGCCACTCACTGACCGCCTACTCTGTGTTCCGTGCTGTGTGGGCACCGGGGACAGCAGGGAGCCCAGAGGCCGGTCATGGACACCATCGGAGGGGTCCCTGCCCTGAGGGGCTTAGGGGAGTCCAGAGGCCGGGGGCCATTCCACTCCACTGGAGGGGTGACCACTTCGTCTCTAAGACTCGGTTCCCTTAACGGTACGGGGACGATAATGCCGGCTTCCCTGTGTCCCCAGGGCCGTGGTGAGCACAGGAGGGGCTTTGCAGACTGGGAAGTGGGGACGGGGACATGCACATGTGCGGTGACTATGCACTTAGAGTTGGCCCTGATGTCTGGGGCTTGAGTGTGAATCTCGGCTCTGCCGCTGAGGGGCTCTGGGTCTTAGACAAGCTGCTTCTCTTCCTGGCTCTCAGATTCCCCATTGCTTCTGTGGGGCGACAGAAGTGCCAATCCTAGTTCTGAGAACTAACCACAATAAAGCGTGGAAAATGCCGAGCCTAGCGCCTGGCACGGGGCATCATGGACGGGGTCAGCCAGGGCCCCTCTCACTGTGGCATGCTAGGGCCCAGTCCCAGCCAGCCTGCTGCCCCTTGACAGCCCAGAGCGGCCCCCGGATCAGGGGACTGGTAGGCACCCCTCGGTCACCAGGCTCGGCCCCGCAGAGATGCCGGCTGCTGAGCGGCAGTATCTCGCCCCTTCCACAGACAGCGTGGGATGCAAGGAAGGAGATGTTCCCTCTTGCTTGACCCCTGAACTCAGGAGATGCTCGTCACCCTCGTGTGACTGGAGCAGGAGGTAGGTGTGGAGGAGGAGGGGACACGGGCAGAATGGGAGCAGCGGAGTGACCGGGGACGGCTTTGTCTGTGCCAGGGGTCCTGGAGGAAGCCGAGTTCTACAACATCGGCCCGCTCATTCGCATCATCAAGGACCGGATGGAGGAGAAGGACTACCCTGTCACACAGGTCAGGGAGCAGGGGAGCAGCAGGGCAGCACCCGTCCGTGGCCAGAGCAGCTGGTGATGGGGAGAGGGAGGCGGGAGAAAGGTTGGGGGAGGCGGGACACTGTTTGCCTTGGGGAGTCCCAGCGGGCCTGTCAGCGCGGGTAGTTGTCCAGCTCCCAGACGGCCCAGCAAAGCCCCGGACTGGGAGATAAACACTGGTCCTTCCCTGCCAGGATGTGTTCGCTGTGTCACCTTGGGCCACGCACGCCCCTCTCTAGACCTCGGATTCCTCTGGTGGGACACAGAGATGCTGAGAATTGCCTACCCCTTCCCTTCCTCAGGCAAAACGGGGTCAGTGTGGAGGGACAGGGGGCCCTTTGGGGGACAGGGCAGGGTTAGTCAATTGTCTGTTTCGTGAGATCAGGCGGTGCCCTGGCGGGCACGGCACAGCACAGCTGTGGAGCTGGCATTTCTGAGCGTGGACCCTGGGCCTCAGTGGCCGGCCTGTAGGGGGAGCTGTGAGATGCTCGGCCCGCCCTGGCGGAGAGGGAGAGGTGGGGAACAGGCAGCGAGGCACCCTTTCCTAGGCCCAGATTGAAGGGGAGGCTCCATGTCTCCTGGAGGGCCTGCCTCAATTAGGGACCCCAACTGTCCCCCAGGCCCGTCCCTTCCCTCTTGTATCACAGTTCTGGCTCTGCCACTCTTTAGCTGGGTGACCTTGGGCAAGTAACTGACCCTCTCTGAGCCTTCATGAAAATTCCTAACTCCTAGAGTGTCTGGAAGGATCGAGAGCACGAATGCCGAGTGCCTGGCATATAGTCAGCACTTGGAACGTGGTTCCCATCTTCCCATCCTGCCATTCCCTCCTTCTCTCCCTCTAGGGCAGCAGTTCTCAACCTGTGGGTCAAGACCCCTTTGGTGGTCGAACGACCCTTTCACAGGGGTCGCCTAAGACCATCCTGCATATCAGATATTTACGTTACGATTCATAACAGTAGCAACATTACAGTTATGAAGTAGCAACGAAAATAATTCTATGGTTGGGTCACAACATGAGGAACTGTATTTAAAGGGCCAGAAGGTGGAGAACCACTGTTCTAGGGTATGTGGTGTGGGAGGACAGAAGAGACGGGGGAAGGCAGGTGCTCACCCCCCTCCTGGGTGCCCTCCACCTTGCCCTTCTTCTGCCTGCAGGTCCCGCCCAAGCACGTGTACCGCGTGCTGCAGTGCCAGGAGGAGGAGCTCACGCAGATGGTCTCCACCATGTCCGACGGCTGGCGCTTTGAGCAGGTGGGCTGGGGGCGGGGGCATGCCCAAGGCCTCCCAGTCTCCGGGCAGAAGTAGGGCCCTTCCCTCCTGCAGCCCAAGCCTTGGGTTTCCTGCTGCTGGCCCCACCGAGGGGGGTCCTCTTAAGTTACATAACAAGATCAGCCGGCCGGGGTGGCTCAGTGGTTGAGAGTCAACCCATGAACCAGGAGGTCATAGTTTGATTCCCGGTCAGGGCACTGGGGTTGCTGGCTCAATTCCCAGTGGGGGGCGTGTGGGAGGCAGCCGATCCATGATCTCTCTCATCATTGATGTTTCTATCTCTCCCCTCCTCTGTCCGAAATCAATAAAACATATTTAGAGTAAACACAACCAGGAAAAGGCCACCGTTGGCTGCAGATGGACCAGGACGAGAGAGGGTAGAAGCCCCACCTGCTGCAGGGCAGTTCTGGGCACCCTCCGTGCTCACAGCAGCCGGGGACTAGACTCCACAGTAGTGTGCCCCTGGCCCCCAAGTGACAGCTCAGGCGCAGGAGTTGTGGTCCACATAGGTGAGCAGAGCCCTCCTGGGGCTAACAGCTCCGGGAACAATTGCATACACACAGCTGCAGGGTCCCAGCCAGCGACATGCCCAGCCACAGTCATCTGCACGTTAAGAGAAGCCCACAGCAGTGGCTGCGCCTGAGGAATTCATAGTGACCCCTCGTTCCTCCCAGGCCCGAGGCAGGCTTCCCGGCAGGGACTTGTCATCCTAAGTGGTGTTGGCCTGGTCACAAAGCAGACGTCCTGCCTGTCTCAGGTTCCAGAGGGACAGACCAGTGCTAGCCCGGGGTCAGGTTGACCCGTAGGGAAGGAGAGGGTTTGGCTAGCCCTCTATCCACACCCACACGCGCGCTCCCTGGTGGAGGTTGTGAAGGGAGAAGGCCGGGCCATGTGGAGGAAGGAGCCCCCTCCAGGAGCCAGAGGCCTGATTCACATCTAGGCCTCACCAGGGACTTGCGGTGTGACGGAGCAAGCCGCCTGTCCACCCTGCGCCTCAGTTTCCTAACCTGTGCTGTAGCGCTGTTGTGAGATGAGGAGGACCACTGATCAAGTCCCTCGTGCGGGGGGGACTCTAGCCATTGGAACGAGCGGGCGTCATGCAAATCGTTAGACGTAGTTAAGTCTGTAAGACCCCAGAGAGGCCTTGGGGTCTCAGGTTCTGACTCCTGTTCACTCGTCCTGGCTGTGGGCCTTCCAGCAGGGCACCCCCGCCCCAAGCCTCGTCTGTGGGTCGGCTGGCACTTCCTCTGCTGCTGGAGGAGGGTCCCTGGGGCTGAGGGAGGCCTGCCAGGTGCAGGGCCTTTGTCAGCCAGAGGGGCCGGTGGGTGTAGGGCTGCCCTTGAGCGCCCACGGGAGTCCGTGGCCATTGCGTGTGTTCTCAGAGGCCGAGCCAGCAGGTCGGGGGCGACTGGTCTGGCCTGAGCAGTGGGCGACCTGTCCTACCTCTGCTTCCAAGAGTGAACCGGAGATTCTGTGGGGCCCCCTCATGCCCGCCTGGTCCCAGGGCTGCGGCAGCCTCATCTGGCACAGAGGGCAGCCTGCCCATGACAGGCCTGCTTTTAGGAAGCGGCCTGCTAGGGCTGGGCCGGGCCGGGGTGGGGCTGTGGGAGGAGCAGCAGTGCTGCCATGGCCTTCCTCCAGGGACAGGCCCAGCCCGGCCAGGGAGGCTGGTCTGAAAGCACAGCAGAGGCGCAGGGGGGGAGGGGCGGAGACTGGACTTGCAGCCCAGAGCTGCTCTCTTAAATCCTGGAAACCCAGGGATGCGTCTGAGCAGAACGGCCAGATCAGGACACAAGTTGGTATTTTTTTTTTTAATCCTCACCTGAGGGTATTTTTTCCATTGATTGTTAGAGAGTGTGGAAGGGAGGGAGAGGGGACAGGGGAAAAGAGAGAGAAACATTGATGTGAGAGAGACACATCCGTTGGTTGCCTTCCGCATGCGCCCC
>NW_005872131.1:0-10291 GCF_000147115.1 Myotis lucifugus
GATCGTCCGCTCACGAGCCCCTCGCCGACCCCGGTGCCTCCGCCTGCAGCACAGGCCCGGCGCGGGGTGTCCCCGGCCCAGGCGGTTGGGCGGGTGCAGGCGAGGGCGAGGGGATCGGGGGACCCTGCACCTGGAGGTGGTGGTGGAGCTGGAGCTGGAGGGTTTCAGGAGGAAATGGGGGAGAGAAGAGCCTTCCTGGCAGAGGCCCACGTCCGCAGGCCTGCAAGCCCAGCCGGGCGGGGGTCAGCGTGCTGCCTGCTGTCCGTCCGAGTCCGGGAGGGCCTGTCCGCGGTCAGCGCCGTGTCTCAGAGCCCTTCAGCGCAGGGACAGGAGAGCACAGCCCGGCCATGACATCAGCAACAGCCGGGCGGCAGCGCCTGGGGAGCAGCGCCCGTGCCAGGCCCTGCACAGCCCTTTGTGTGCCTGACCTCACCCTCTGGGGCAGCCCACCCAGGTCTCCGGCTGGTGCCCCGTGCACAGCGGGCACAGCGGGCTCGGGAGAGAGGCTGGGTGCCTGCTCCTAGGCCCGAGAGGGGGGCTGGGCGTGCTGTGTCGTCGGGGATGGCTTGTGGTCAGGCTGGGCTGAACCCTGAGCCTGTGGTCCACCCTGCAGCTTGTCAGTCCTGCTGTCAGTCTCCACCCAGGACCCAGGCTTCCTCTCCTCCTCGCCTGCTGGGCCCTGCACCCTGCAGACCCTCCTCAGGGCCCTCCCACTCAGGACTCGCTCCCCGCTCTGCTCCCGGCTGTCTGAATGCACCCCTGACACCGTGTCCGCCGGGAGCGTGTCTTCTCTGGAGGTGGAGTTCTCACGGCAGGAACCATTCTGCACACGGGGGACGCACTGTCAGTGGCGTCCAGGCCGGAGGGGTGCATGGGATCCAGGGAGCAAGGCCGGCCCCCTGTGAGGGGCTTGGGCTGGGTGCTGGGCAGGGGCTGCGTGTGCAGAGCAGGCTTGGAGGCTGATGGTGCTGAAGGTGGTGGGGGTCGGGCCCGAGGAGGCAGAGACCGTGCTGACGGTGTGACAGCAGACGTGGGGCGTGGAGGGCGAATATGAGGGAGGCAAGAGGAGGCAGGGTGGGCTCCGTGGGGTGCATACCCATGAGCACACACGTCCCAGGCTGGAGCCCACAGTGCCCACTTTCCATGAGTAGCAGGAAGGAGTGATTCCCAGGCTGTCCACTGCCTTGGGGGTGGGGCTCTGGAGCCCCAGGACCACTGCTCCAGGCTCCTGGCCAGCCACCAGCCTCAGGGCTTCCCTTGGCAGGACGCGTCCATCCCTGTGAGGAACAAGCCCACAGCCGGGTGCCTGCTGAGGGGCCAAGGGCAGAGGAGCACTAGGTGGGGGTCCGCAGTCCCCGCTTCGCCACCTGCTCGCTCTGTGACCTTGGCCGGTCTTTAGGCCTCTGCACCCCAGTTTCCTCATCTGCAGATGGGGTGAGTCACGCAGACCTGCCAGGCTGCCATGAGATGAGACGGACACACACATGGAGCTGTTCACATGGCGGCTCCAGGCAGTGCGGGGTGTCTTGTTAGTGGCGAGCAGCAGGTGTGTGGACACCCCTGGGCACAGATGGAGCGGGCCCTCCGTGGGAGGAGGAGGGGCCTTGCGTGCTGGAGGCCTAGGACATTAGGGCAGGGATGCCGGGTCCGTGGGTTCGGTGGGGAGGTTGGGGAGAGGTGGATGTCTTGGCCTGGACCTGGGCCTCCTGTCCAGAGCTGCTGGATGCAGGGCCTGGGTGCTGAGTCCCAGAGTCTTGCCAGAGGGAGAGCATCCTGGTTTCATGGTCACGACCTGGCAGACCTCTCCAGGGGAGAGGGAGGGAGGGAGGGGGGAAGGAGGGGCCCCTTTGTTCATCGAAGAGGGTGCATGCCCCTCCCCTGGTGAGCGGGAGCACCTCCACACCAATACAGGCACCTGTGCTGGTCTGGGAACATCTCAGGTGCCAGACAGATCACCTCTGTCCACCTCCCGGCCTGGCAGGGCCCTGGCAGTGTCTGCTGACTGAACGCCGTGTGGCCAGTGCTGGGTGTGTCTTTGGGAGCCAGAGATGCCCTTGACCTGATCACGTGGCCGAGGGACTAGGGGCTGGCCCCTCCTGGCCCCCCCCCTGCCCCGGCATCTGAGAAGACCCCCCTCCATCCCATGGCCTGGCCTCTCGGTCCTGACGGAGCTGAGCTGCCACATTCCTGTGCCCATCGCTCTCCCCACCCATGTCCTGCCCTCCCTCTGGAGCAGGTTGGGGCTGTTTGGGTGGCCTCGGTTGGCTCCCAGCCCCCACCTGGGAGTTGAAGGGTCCTAGCCGGTCTGGCCTGACTGAGGAGGCTGCGAGCAGTGGTTATGGGGCTCCAGAGCGCCCAGCGCCTGTGAGGCCGCAGCCCGTCTGCACGGATCCTGTGCTGTGGCCGGGGGAGCAGGAGGGCGCTGCCTGTCTCTGCTCTTCCTATGGCTGGGCTGGTCCCAGGGCGTGTGCACCCTCCCTGGCCTCTGCCCACAGTGCAGGCTAGCCCAGGCGGCCTCCAGGCACTCAGCCTGGCACTGGTGACGGCGCTGCCAGCAGATGACAGAACTCATGCCCCGTGTTCTCCCGCCCCCATCAGCCTCAGCCCACACGGGACTGGCTGCCGGGATGTGGCTGTGGGAGGAAGTCTGGTCCCTGTCTGTGTCTCAGGGGACCTAGTGCCCTTCCTCCTAGGGCCCCCCACCCCCACCCTGCGACGCAGGGCTGTGCTGGTCCCTGGGGTAGGGGCAGCTCTGGTGGGGCGAGGAGCAGCAGCAGGTGGCCTCCATGGCCACAGGGCTCCCTCGGGTGGGGGTGCAGAACCCTGTCCACGTCCTGGGGGAAGAGGCGCCGAGAGAGCTGCCTCAGGGTGGGGCCCATCGCCAAGCTGCAGCCTGGCCCCTGCCAGCACAGACCGAGGTGTGGGCTGGGGTCTCAGAGGGGTCAGGAGAGCCAGGCCTCTCTACCGCGTGTCCTTCCGGGAGGCTGCATGCCTGGAGCGCCCGGGCTCCGGAAGCTGCCCTGCACTCTGACTGAGGAACCTGTTTGCTTGTGGGGTGTGAGTGGGGCTGGCTGTGGGCGGATGGCGGTGTAGCCGGTTGTGTGCATTCAGCGAGCGCTAATTAGGCTGTGGTCTGTGCCAGGCTCAGGTGTGCGATGGGTACACAGTCGTGGCTTCTTGCTCACGGAGCTCCCATTTGGCCCAGCCCCCCAACAGGTGTTCAGGAGTCGGGTGTGGTGGAGGGAGGCAGGGCCTGCAGGCCCCAGGCTCGGGCAGCAGACAGCTGCCTGAAGGAAGGGGCGCTGTTGGGCTGAGACCTGAAGGTCAAGTTTGGGGTCATCGTGGCCCAGAGAAGGTGCTGGTGCCGTGAGCATCCCTTGCCCTGCCCAGCCACCTGCCCCTTAGGTGGTAGGGACAGTTCAGGAGTCGCCTCCAGTTGGTTCTTCGGAGGGTGGAGCCCTGCAAGTAAGAGTTGACGTTTCATACGATGAAGGGAGGGAGGGAGGGGACGGTGGACAGTGGCCAGCTACTCTGTCCACGTCCTAGGGGAAGAGGCGCCGAGAGAGCTGCCTGCCTGCCTGCCTGGGAGGGGGCTGTGGGGCAGAGCTGCACACCCCCTCCTTCCTCCGCCTCTGCCCCATGGCAGGAGCTGGGTGAGCCCTGGTGTCAGCCAGACCTGGGCCCAGATGTGGTTTGGAGCCCACACCCGTCGGCCTCCAGGGAGCTTGGGGGAAGGAGCCATCCCTTAGGGCACCCCAGCCTGGGCCGGGCAAGGATGGCCCTTGGGGGGGGGGGGCTGTGGGCATGTGTGTAGGTATGTGTGGCACCAGCAGACATCTGTCCCTTTTCCCCACCTCGTCTTGTCTGCCACCTTATCTCGAGTGTCGTGCTCGGAGGGGGAGGGGAGCAGGAAGCTGAGGTTTTGTGAGTCAGTCATGGCCCCTCACCGCCACCTCCAGCGCCACCTCCAGCGCCACCTCCAGTGCCAGCCAGAACCTCCTGTTGCCGACTTGGTGCTGCCTCAGGACCGGGAGGTGGTCTCCTGGGAGGGCGCTTTCTGACCTCAGGACCGGGCCCACCCTCACCTGTCGCCCGGCTCTCTGCTGCCCTGGGCAGTGGTGAAGCTGCACGAGCAGGGCAGGGCCTGTGGTCGAGTGTGGGAGGTGAAGGTGGGAGGCTTGTGTCTTTCCTGCTTCGCTCTGCCGGCCTGCGGGGCAGGAGCTGGAGGAAGAGCAGAGACTGTGTCCTTTCTCCCAGAGTCCCGAGTGGCCAGGTCCCCCAGCAGGGCCCGGTCATGCCTCCAGTTTGGTTCTGGGATGAGGAAGAGCCACAGGTGTGACCTTGACCTGGAGCAGTGCCTGGCCACAGAGTGGGGGAAGCAGACGAAGGGGGCATAGTGGGCCCTGGGGTTCCCAGGAGTGGAGGGGTCCCTGGGGAGCACCCTGGGAGTTAGGCTGGGAGGCAGCTTCCCTGGGGCACAAGCAGGGACGTGGGCCTCCTGCCCAGCCCTCCTCCCTGGCCCTGGGTGGCCGTGCACGGCGGCCTCCTGTGCACCCTCCGCACTCCTCTGGGGGTGCTGTGTCTCGGAGGCAGTGGGCACTGTGGTCTTTCCCTGCCACAGACACTGCGTGTGGGACCTCTGTGCCTCTCAGTGAGCCTCGGCTGACGGTGAGGCAGAGCCAGGGAGCCGGGCTGGGCTCTGGGCTGCGGGCGCCCACTGTCCTGGTGCCAGCTGTCAGGCCGGGGCGTCGTGAGGGCCTGGTGCCTAGGCTGGGGGTTGGCTGGGGGACAGTGTGGAAGGATTGCCCCCCGCTGGAGGGGGTGCGCTGTGCAGTCGGCTGCGTGCAGGCTGCAGTGGGTTCTGCGGTGCTGACACTGGGCCAGGCCTGGGAGTGGGAGCCAGAGAGGCCCGTCCCACAGCAGGGCTTCTCTCTGCCCTCTGGTGGCCCTGGGGTCTGTGGCTGCCTAGTGGCCTCTCTCAGGATTATTTTTAGGGAAATTATAGGTCTGGGAGCTGAGGCTAGCCTGGTGCCAGATGAGGACAGGGGGAGGGGGGCGGGGACACGTTTCTACCCTGGGCTTCGAGGCTCCTGCCTGGTGGGGGTGGTGGGGGTGGTGGCAGGTGCTCTGACCCCCTGCTCCTGTCCTCAGGGAGTGGGGAAGGCCAGGGCCAGATCCTGCAGCGCTTCCCGGAGAAGGACTGGGAGGATAACCCCTTCCCTCAGGGCATCGAGCTGGTGAGTGGGGTGCTGGCTGCTGGGGGGCCAGGCCCCCGCTAGGGACAAGGGGATGTCTGAGCTGCTTCGGAGGGTGGGGAGCAGGGGCACTGGCTTGGCTGGCAGGGTGCTCGGTGCCCACATCCTGTCATCCCTCCCTCTTCACTATGGGGACCATGTCCTGCATCACAGGGTCTTCACCCCACCTAGACTATTACTCCCTTTTGTGGGGGGCGGGCTAGGTCAGGAGGTGAGGTGCCCCCGGTGGCCCAGGGAGGTGCTATCTGCTGCTCTGGCACCTGGCATCCAGGCCCTGGCTGTGCGCATACTCCGTGGCAGCGGCAGAGGGAGCTGACCCCTGACCCTCCCTTCCACAGTTTTGCCAGCCCAGCGGGTGGCAGCTGTGTCCTGAGAGGAACCCACCGACCTTCTTTGTTGCTGTCCTCACTGACATCAACTCCGAGCGGCACTACTGTGCCTGCTTGACCTTCTGGGAGCCGGCAGAGCCCGCGCAGGTCAGCTTGGGGCTGTGCCCCTGCCCCTGCCCCTACCCCTGGGTGTGTCTCCCTGTCTGCGGTTGTCTTGGCACCTAACCCCATGGAGCCTGGAGTTTCCGGAAGAGTCACCCGTGTCCTGCTGGGTTCACGGGACCTGCCTGGGAGCCAGGCGAACAGGCTTCTGTCCACAGGAAGCCGTGTGCTCGGAGGACGCTGCCGGGAGGGAAGAGGAAGCCGGCGAGGGAGGCTCAGGGCGACTGTCACCTGGCACGCCCGGCCCACCTGGCCAGCTGTTCGCTCCAAAGACTCTGGTGTTGGTGTCTCGGTTGGACCATGTGGAGGTGTTCAGGGTGAGGCGGGCAGCCAGGCCCCGAGGCAGGGCGTGGGTCTCCCAGCGGCTGCTGCCATGCTCGTCTGTGGCTCTTTCAGAACAGCCTGGGTCTCATCTACACCATCCACGTGGAGGGCCTGAACGTGGGCCTGGAGACCGTGGTCGGGAACCTGCTCACCTGCATCATCCCCCTGGCTGGGGGCTCACAGGTGGGTCTTGAGGCAGCTGCTGGGCCCTCCTTGCGCCCGTGGCTGTGGGGGTGGGGCTGTAGGCACTCCAGAGTCTAGCCTGGGCGGAGCACGGCCCCAGGCCTTGGACACGCGTGTGTCTTGGTGCCACTGCCAGCTGCCATCCTTCCTTGGCCTGCCTGCTCGCCTGTGTGTCCGTGTCGCCTGGCTCTCTCTCTACCTGGCACCTGTCAGTGTTTCTGTCCTCTCGCTCCTTGGGTGTGCTGTCTCTGGATGCTCAGCCTCTGTCCGAGCCGCCATGTGCGAGTGTGTCTAACTGTGTCTCTCTGCCCGTCTGTCCTGTGCAGCTGGACTCTGTTGAGGACGGAGTGGTACGGACTCTTTGTTTCTTCTGCCCACCCAGGCCCGTCCCTGCCCCAGGTCAGAGGCCCCGAGCTCTCTCTGCAGCACTGCTCGGGCCAGCAGAGGCTGGTGTGGCCTTTCCCTCGGGCCTGCCACTGCCCCGGCCAGTCCCACCTCGGGCCCTGTCAGCCCTCCAGGCCTGCTGAGGCCACGGAGCTCTGGGCTGACTCGGGACTGGGCGGGGCCCCTGAGCACCACTCTCTCTCTTCCCACAGAGAACCATCTCTTTGGGGGCGGGTGACCGGCAGGTCATCCAGACCCCACTCACTGACTCCCTGCCCATCAGCCGCTGCAGCGTGGCCCTGCTCTTCCGCCAGCTAGGTGAGCCCGCCGCTCCAGGCCTCCCTTTCCTCCCCTGGCCGGGGTCAGAGGTTAAGGCTGTCACCCTGCGTGGGGTGGGGCGGGGCGGGGCCTGCCAGCCTGTCCTCTCCCTTCAGGCATCACCAACGTGCTGTCTTTGTTCTGTGCTGCCCTCACTGAGCACAAGGTGCTCTTCCTGTCCCGGAGCTACCAGCGCCTCTCAGAAGCCTGCCGGGGACTCCTGGCCCTGCTGTTCCCGCTCCGATACAGGTGCCTGCCCGGGCCCCAGCTGCCACCCAGCCCTCTGCCTGGCCCCTCTGCCCAGCCCCCTCCTTCCTGGCACCCACCTCACTGAGCCCGGCCTTTGCAGCTTCACCTACGTGCCCATCCTGCCGGCGCAGCTCCTGGAGGTGCTCAGCACGCCCACGCCCTTCATCATCGGCGTCAACGCAGCCTTCCAGGCAGAGACCCAGGAGCTGGTGAGGGCCACGCTGGTGTCCGCCCTGCGCTCCAGGCCCTGCTGGCTGGCCTGCGGGTCCCTGACCATGCACCGCCTTTGGTCCGCAGCTGGATGTGATTGTGGCTGACCTGGATGGAGGGACGGTGACTGTCCCCGAGTGTGTACACATTCCACCGCTGCCGGAGCCGCTGCAGAGCCAGACCCACAGCGTGCTGAGCATGGTGAGACCACGGGGAGGGCGGGCGGACAGGGCCTCAGCGCCTGGGCTGGTGCGCCTGACCGCGCTCCTCTCCGCTGCTTAGGTCCTGGACCCGGAGCTGGAGTTGGCAGATCTCGCCTTCCCACCCCCCACAATATCCTCTTCCTCCCTGAAGATGCAGGTGGGGTCATGCCTTCCTGTGCCCTCTCCGTAGGCCTGCCGCCAGCACAGCGCAGCCACCCCGGCCGCGGGGGAGGTGGGAGGGCAGGCGCTGAGCTCCGAGGGCCCTGGGCAGGAGTGGTGGTCAGTGCTGTCACAGGCATCCCTGCGCTCTGTGTGGAGGGGGCTGGAGGGAGAGGAGGGTCTGAGGCACCTGGGGAGGCTTGAGCAGGGCCCCCACAGGGTTTGGGTTCGAGGAGGTGGAGCCTGGAGTGGGTGGAGGGTGAGGGCTGCCTGTGCAGGGGCCGGGCACTCACCTGCACTCACCTGCGACCCAGGACAAGGAGCTGCGGGCTGTTTTTCTGCGGCTCTTTGCTCAGCTCCTGCAGGGCTACCGTTGGTGTCTGCACATGGTCCGCATCCACCCGGAGCCTGTCATCCGCTTCCACAAGGTGGGCATCAGGGTGGGCACAGCGGTCGGGCAGCAGTCAGTGCCTGCGGGCTGACCTCCTCGTGTACCCCAGGCAGCCTTCCTGGGCCAGCGTGGGCTGGTGGAGGACGACTTCCTGATGAAGGTGCTGGAGGGCATGGCCTTTGCGGGCTTCGTGTCGGAGCGCGGGGTCCCCTACCGTCCTACGGACCTGTTTGATGAGGTGTGCCCTGCCCCAGCTGGGAGGAACCCCCACCCCTCCCCGTCCTGGTCAGGGCCTGACGCTCTCTCTCCACAGCTGGTGGCCCATGAGGTGGCGCGGATGCGGGCGGACGAGAGCCACCCCCAGCGGGTCCTGCGTCACGTCAAGGAGCTGGCGGAGCAGCTCTACAAAAACGTAGGTGGGCGGCACGGGTGGGTGGCTCGGGAGGCCACTCTGCGGCCCCAGCCCTGGGAGCTCTGGGAGCCCTGGTCTGCCCGCCCACGCCTCCTGTGCCCCCCAGGAGAACCCGTACCCCGCCGTGGCTATGCACAAGGTGCAGAGGCCGGGGGAGGCCAGCCACCTGCGGCGGGCGCCCCGGCCCTTCCCCCGGCTGGACGAGGGCATGGTACAGTGGATCGTGGACCAGGCCACGGCCAAGATGCAGGGAGCACCCCCCGCTGTGAAGGCCGAGAGGAGGACCACCGTGCCCTCGGGGCCCCCTATGAGTGCGTAATCTGGGGGAGGCCCTGAGTCTGGCCCGGGTGGGTGTGAGGTCAGAGGTGAGTGCGTGCTCTGCTCCCCAGCCGCCATCCTGGAGCGGAGCAGCGGGCTCCATGGCAACAGTGCTCGCCGCCTGGAGGTGGTTCGAAACTGCATCTCATACGTGTTCGAGGGGAAGATGCTGGAGGCCAAGAAGGTGAGGGCGCTGGGCACGGGGGGCGCTGGGTGTGGGGGCTCTGGGCCCCAGCTGGGTCTCCTCACCTTCCATCAGTTGCGGGAGCTGGGCTGGCAGGAAGGGCAGTGGGTGCCAGGGCTCAGGTCCCTCCAACTCAGTGGGGTTCAGTGAGAGCCATTTCTTTCAATTTTCTCTTTTAAATTCATTGGAGGGACGTTGGTTAATGGCTCACATGTTTGATGGGCACTGTGACACGTGACCTGCATATTGCGGCGTGTGCCCACCACCCACATTCAGATCATCTTCCATCACCATAGACGGCCCCGTTGCCCTTTCCTGCGCCCCCACCCCCAAAGGTTTCTTCATCCTTCACAGAAAGTGTTGACCCACATGTTTTTTTAAAAAACGGATAGAGCCCTAGCCAGTTTGGCTCAGTGGATATAGCGTCAGCCTGGGGACCGGAGGGTCCCGGGTTCAATTCTAGTCAAGGGTACATGCCTGGGTTGCAGGCTTGATCCCCAGCAGGGGTCCTGCAGGCGGCAGCCAATCAGTGATTCTCTCTCATCATTGATGATTCTCTCTCTCTCTCTCTCTCTCTCTCTCTCTCTCTCTCTCTCTCCCTCTCTCCCTTCCTCTCTGAAATCAATAAAAATATATTTTAAAAAAATAAAAAATAAAAAACGGATAGAAAAGGGAACCCACTCACTGCTTTTGGTGGTGCTCACGACAGCTGGGGGTCGCGGGACAGCTGTCCGGGTTCCTCCTGCCACAGCGGCGGGGCCCGGGGGCGGCAGTTCTAGTCGTTGCCCAGTGAGCAGCAGGCTTGTGCTTGGGAGGAGGCCCGGTGAGCTCGCTGAGCGCTGTGCTGTGCTGTGCTCAGGGCCCGTCTGCGCCCTGGCTGATGCGCGTGCAGCCTGCATCCTCCTGCCTCTGCCTCCGCGCGCTGTCGCGTGTGGAGCCCTGAAGTCCCAGCGCCTGGCACACCTGAGGGCCCTGTGTTTACAGCTTGGGCGCCCGCCCTCCAGGGCACAGTGGGTGGTCCCTGTGTAGTCAGTCACGTGCCCTCAGCCTCTGTGCTCCATCCCCAGCTGCTCCCCGCTGTGCTGAGGCCCTGAAGGGGCGTGCGGCCCGCCGCTGCCTGCCCAGGAGCTGCACCTGCATGTGCAGCAGACCGCGCGTCTGGACCACAGCAGTTCGACTTTGTCGTCCGCATGATGAACTGCTGCTGCAG
>NW_005872131.1:12255-14398 GCF_000147115.1 Myotis lucifugus
CTGTTTGCTCTACGGAGCCCCCATCTTGAGTCTGTGTCTGGAGTGTGCTGCATAAGCTCAGCACGACCCAAATGTACACAGATGAGGAGGAAGCACGGTTAGAGGCCGAGCTCCGCGGCCTGACAGCCGCACTGGCTGGTGGCGAGGGCCTGCGTGCCCAGTGCTGGCGGCGCTCCCTTGGAGCGACACACCCGCCAGCCCCAGGTGTGCACAGCAGGACGCAGAGGCAAGGGGGCCCTTCACAGCCGGGCGCTGGGCCTTCCCCGACCCCTGGGGCCCATCTGGTCGCAGGGTGTTGACCATCCATCTCGTTCGGGAGGCACAGGGCTTCCTGTAGGCTCGCCCGCCTCTGTGGTCGTGGCCAGGCCCGGGGCCGCCCAGACCTCAGAGGCCTTGTGTCTGATGCAGCTGCTGAAGATGGCCTTCGACGAGGAGGTGGGGTCCGAGAACGCCGAGCTCTTCCGCAAGCAGCTGCACAAGCTGCGGTACCCGCTGGACATCAGGAACACCTTCGCCTTCACCCAGGGCTCCGCGCACACGCCCGGCCGGCCGCCCCGCACCGCCAAGGACAAGGGTCCCTCCCTCAGGTGTGGAGCGGGGCCCGGTGCCAGGGAGCCCACGCCTCCCAAACCGCTGGGTGCAGGCCTGTGCCTGTCTGCTCACTGCTGACCTCGCACTCCAGGACCCTGTCCCGGAACCTCGTGAAGAACGCCAAGAAGACCATGGGACGGCAGCACGTCACTCGCAAGAAGTACAACCCCCCCAGCTACGAGCACAGGGGCCAGTCCCCCGACGACCAGGAGGATGAGATCTCAGGTGGGGTGCGGGCAGCCCTGGGTGCTCGGGGTGCAGACCCCTGTGCAGGGGCCCTGGTGCTGTCGGGTGACGGCTCCTGTTGCCTGGCCTACCCAGTGTCAGAGGAGCTGGAGCCCGGCACGCTGACCCCGACCTCGGCCCTGAAGCCCTCCGACCGCATGACCATGAGCAGCCTGGTGGAGCGGGCCTGCTGCAGGGACTACCAGCGCCTGGGCCTGGGCACGCTGAGCAGCAGCCTGAGCCGCGCCAAGTCAGAGCCCTTCCGCATCTCCCCGGTCAACCGCATGTACGCCATCTGCCGCAGGTGCGTGCTGGCCTGGACGCCACGGGCTGGGGTGCTGCCTGCAGCCGCCTCGCCTCACCTCACGCCCCCCCCCACAGCTACCCGGGGCTGCTGATCGTGCCCCAGAGCGTCCAGGACAACGCGCTGCAGCGTGTCTCCCGCTGCTACCGCCAGAACCGCTTCCCCGTGGTCTGCTGGCGCAGCGGGCGCTCCAAGGCCGTGCTGCTGCGCTCAGGGGGCCTGCATGGCAAGGGTGTCGTTGGTCTCTTTAAGGCCCAGAACACGCCTTCTCCAGGTACCCTCCCTCGTCCTCATGCGTGCCCTGTGCCCCGTGCCCCATGCCCACTGCCCACTGCAGCTCTGCCTCCTGCCCCAGGCCAGTCCCAGGCGGACTCCAGCAGCTTGGAGCAGGAGAAGTACCTGCAGGCCGTGGTCAGCTCCATGCCCCGCTACGCCGACACCTCCGGCCGCAACACCCTCAGCGGCTTCTCCTCGGCCCACATGGGCAGTCATGGTGAGGGGGCTCATGGGCCAGAGGACTTTGGGGGGTCATGGTGACATTTATGGAGGGCAGGTCAGTGAGGGGGCAGAATGTTTGGGGACTGAGACGAGGGAGAAGGTCCAGCATGGGACCAGGTAAGTGCCCGGAGCCCCTGGTCTCACCACTCCTATCCCCCGCACTGCGCTCCCCGACCTCCTGGTCATCCATGGACACAGTGTCCCTCCTGCATCCCCTCAGTGTCCCCATGGCCCACTCCATCCAGCCACCCTCCCTCTTGGCTTCTCCCCTTATCTGTCCTGGCCCCTTGGCCCTTGTCTGCACTTGTCTCCCCTTCCCTGTCCCCACCCCGCCCCCCTCTGTGCACACTGGACCCGCTGTCCCCAGGTGGCCCATGCTGGCGGGACTCGCCCTCCCTCTGTCCACGCCAGCCCTGCCCAAGAGCCTGCCCTCTTCTGTGGCTCTGCCCTGCACGGAGAGAAGGCCCCAGGCCTGAAGGTCGGCGAGGCCTAGGGCCATCAGTGGACCCTCCCCTTTGCTGCAGG
>NW_005872131.1:15619-27038 GCF_000147115.1 Myotis lucifugus
GCCCCGTGGTGCAGAGGGGATGTGGTGGTTGCTTCTTGGTCAGACCTCTCTGGTTCCCTCCATCCCTACCCTCGTGCTTGTCCGAGTTTTTCTCTGCAGTTAACATGCTGGGGTGACAGGTGGGTTTTGGGGGCTGGTGGTACTCCCCCCAGGCCAAGCCTTCCAGGAGCCCGTAGTCCTCCTTGATTCCGAGCCCCCGCGTCTGCCGTCCTCCACCCCTGCCTGTGGAGGAGGAGCTCCAGCTGCCCCTCCCGCCCTCACGCTCCCTCTGCTGTCTGAGCAGCCTCCCTCCCCCCTGGCCTGGAGCCGCAGCCCACACTTGAGGGCTCATGTCCCCCGTCTGTCACCACTTGCTGGGCACTAGGGACAAGGGGGCTGGGAACGGGCAGCCAGTCGTCCTGGCGGGTGCTCATGGGGATGTCCTCTGGGGCACAGGTCTGACCTTCTCACTCCTCAGCGCTCTGGTTCGTGGCTTCTGCTTTTCCACACATCAGAGGCCACCTTTGCATGCGATTGTGGGGACACGGTGGCACTGCCACCCACCCTCCCCTGGTGCCTGCACCTCCCTGTGGCCACCTGGGCACTTCTGGCTCCACAGCCTCCTGGTCCCCCAGCTTCAGGGCAGCCCAGGCTCCGTCCACGTGACAAGGACACCTGTGTCCTCCCTGGGTGTGCCTCCTGTCCCCGCGTGGAGGGGCTGCGCTCATGGGCAGGACCGTGTCCCTGCTGCCTCCTCAGGCGACCAAGGCTGGATGCAGGCTTTGGGGCAGCTGCCTGGCGAGGTTCCCTGTGCCTCGAGCTGGGCCGGACCAGCCCGTGAGCCTTGGGCCATCCTCCCTGGTGGACAGCACCGCTCAGCCTGGGGCTGGGCTGGGCCATCTGTGTCCTTGATGGCACGTGCTCCCTGGCTGCGGCTGGGAGCTCCCGGATCTGGTGGCTGCTGGGAAGAGGCTGCTTGGTGGGATGTGCTGTGAGCGGCTTGGGGCCGTGCTGTGGGGTCCAAGGGCCCAGGGACAGGTCGTAGAGGAGGTATCTGAAGGGGGGCCCAGGGTTCCTGCCTCCTCTGACCCTTCCTACTGCCCCTGCCAGAGCACCTGGGAGAACCCTACAGGTTGGCCCTGGCGTGGACCCTGCTGTCCGGGGGCTCCTGGGGGGCTCGGTGGAACCCAGTCCTGCATGTGGCCCCTTTGGTCCACAAGACCCCATGCTGGGCACCGGCGTGGGCCTGGGCCAGGCCTGAGCCTTCTTTCTGCTGTGCCCCCAGTGCCCAGCCCCAGAGCCAGGGTCACCACGCTGTCCAACCCCATGGCGGCCTCGGCCTCCAGACGGACCGCGCCCCGAGGTACCGTACCATCCACTCAGGCTGTCCCCACACCTGGCACAGATGCCCCGTGTGACTGAGTCGTCGTGGCACTAACGTCCCCCCACGCCTGCCACTAACGCCCCACACAACAGACGGGCATAACCCGCCCTCCCACAGCCCTGGGCACTAACCTGGCACCCAGTCCTGCCCCTGCCCCGGCACTGACGCAGGCTCAGCCCCTCAGGGTCCTGCTGGCCTCCCCGCCTCCCCGGGAGCTCAGCCCCAGGTAAGTGGTGCCCGGCCCAGCTCGGGGGCTGACCTGGTCTCTCCGTGCAGGTAAATGGGGCAGCGTTCGGGCCAGCGGGCGCAGTGGTGGGCTCGGTGGTGATGTGGGCTCCCGGCTCGCAGGCAGAGACATGCGGGGGCCCCCCCAGGCGAACGGGGCTCCCCCAGACTCGGGCTTTCCGCGGCCCCAGCGTGCAGCCCTCTACATCATTGGGGACAAGGCCCAGTTCAAGGTGACTGGTCGGGGCGTGGGGCCGGGTGGGGCCTGGAGCCGGGCAGGTCTCACCGTGTGCCCTCCTCCAGGGCGTGCGACCAGACCCCCTGCAGCAGTGGGCGCTGGTGCCCATCGAGATGTTTGAGGCCCGGCAGGTGAAGACCAGCTTCAAGAAGCTGCTGAAGGCATGTGTCCCGGGCTGTCAGGACTTCGAGTCCGGCCCCACCTTCCTGCGCTCGCTGGAGGATTCGGAGTGGCTCACCCAGGTCTGCACTGCCCCTGCCCCCACTGTGGCCGAGGGCCATCTGGGGGTGAGGGGATGGGGAGGGGCTGTCGGGCTCCCCCAGGTGCTGGGCCCTTCACTCACTGCTGCCAAGGGCAGAGGAGGTCTTGGCTCACTTATCCAGCAGGATTGGGCCCTGGGAGGGCGTGATGGCCACTTCCCACCCCGGTCAGGGCCACTGCTGTCCTTGGCGGGGTGCTGTGCATCCCAAGGACGGGCCCCCTCTCCAGTGCTGGGGGCTGGGGAGGGCGGGAGGCAGCAGGGGTCGGCTGTTCGTCGCTGTGCCTACCTTGCCGGCTACCCTGGTGCATTGCCCACCTGGCTGCCCTCCTGGGGACGTGTGGGTCCCGGGCTGGTCGGGGCTGGTCTGAGGCTGCTGGTCCCTGCAGATCCACAAGCTGCTGCATGTGTCGGTGATGGTGGTGGAGCTCCTGGACTCGGGCTCCTCCGTGCTGGTGAGCCTGGAGGACGGCTGGGACATCACCACGCAGGTGGTGTCCCTGGTGCAGCTGCTCTCGGACCCCTTCTACCGCACCCTGGAGGGCTTCCGCCTGCTGGTGGAGAAGGAGTGGCTGTCCTTTGGCCATCGCTTCAGCCACCGGGGGGCCCACACCCTGGGCCGGGCAGAGCAGCGGCTTCACGCCCGTCTTCCTGCAGTTCCTGGACTGTGTGCACCAGGTGAGTGGGTGGCTGTGGTGGAAGGCTGAGCCCCCGGGTCCTGGTCCCTGGCTCCTGACCCCTAACCTCTGACCCTGCACAGGTCCACCTGCAATTCCCCATGGAGTTCGAGTTCAGTCCCTTCTACCTCAAGTTTCTTGGCTACCACCACGTGTCCCGCCGCTTCCGGACCTTCCTGCTGGACTCGGACTATGAGCGCATTGAGCTAGGTAGGGGCAGGAGGTGGTCGGGGCAGGGTGGGTGGGGCTGGCTGGTAGGGCTCAGTGCTGCCCCCTGCAGGGCTGCTGTACGAGGAGAAGGGGGAGCGCAAGGGCCCGCAGGCCTGCAGGTCTGTGTGGGAGTATGTGGACCGGCTGAGCAAGAGGACGCCCGTGTTCTACAACTACATGTACGCGCCCGAGGACACGGAGGTGAGCTGGGCAGGGCCTGGTTGAGCCAGTGGCCTTCTCCTGGCCCAGCTCCTCATGCCACGCCTGCCCCCAGGTCCTGCGGCCCTACAGCAACGTGTCCAACCTGAAGGTGTGGGACTTCTACACCGAGGAAACGCTGGCCCAGGGCCCCCCCTATGACTGGGAGCTGGCCCAGGTGTCCCCGGAGCCCCCGGAGGAGGAGCGGCCCGACGGGGGTGCTCCCCAGAGCCGGCGCCGCGTGGTGTGGCCCTGCTACGACAGCCGTCCCCGGGCCCAGCCCGACGCCATCTCACGCCTGCTGGAGGTACGCGCGGGCCCCACCCACCGCGTGCCCTGACATGGGTGTGCGTGTGTGTGCGTGTCCAGTGGCCCTGCCCTTCACCGGCCTGCACGCTGCCTGCCCGCCTGCCGGGGCCTGCCCTGCCATGGATGCAGGCAGTGGTGCTCTGGGCCTGTGCACGCTCCCTGCCGCCAGGGTGTTGGCCCTGAGGAAAGGCAAGGTTCTCCCAGGCCCTGGTGCGCCAGCTCCCACCCCTCTTCTAGTTCACCTGCCTCAGGTCCCCTTCCAAGAAGCGTGCCCATGGGCCTGGGAGTGTGGGGTTGACGCCGGGCCTCCCCTCCTTGGAGGTCATGTCTGCTCTGCCTCAGGCATCGGGATCTATTGGGGCCAAGGCCCTGGGGCAGGGAAGAGCCCTGTGAGCTCGGGGTGGGGGGGGGGGGCTGGGTGGCAGGGACGCCCAGCAGCCAGAATTCTCCACGGTGGCCAGGCAGTCAGGAAGGCTGGACTGAGTGGCTGTGGGGGAATATCTCAGCATCTTGGAGCTTCTGTTTCCTTGGGGAGAGTGGAGGTGCTAATTCCTGCGTCTCAGGGAGGTGGTCGTGCAAACCAGCAGGAATAGGTTTCTGCAGGGCCACGCTGGGCCTGGCCTGAGGGCACCTGCCACCAGGGGCTGGGGGAGCACAGGGCCATGGGTTTGTGGGTGAAGGTGACCCACAAGCACAGGGAACACGAATAGACTTGGGGTCTGGAGTGAACTGTGCACTAACTTCCTTACAAACAACCCCCGTGTGGCACGTTCTCGTCTATACTTTGACTTCGACTGCATGTGTCTTTATATTTGAGTTTCTTTTACTCAGAATGTGGTTGGGTCTCATCTATTCTGACGGTTCCTTTTATTGGAATTTTTACTCTGTTTACATTTAATTGTTGATGTGGTTTGGTTGAAGTCTAGCATTTTGTTATTTTCTACTTCATTTTTTTTGTCCCTTTCCTAACAATTAGTTGTTAGTATTCCGTGTTATCTACTTCTCAGGCTTTTGAGCTATACCTCTTTGTGTTACTTTTAGTGGTTGTGAGGGACCCCAGTAGTCAGTCCTCCCTTATCCATCCATGGTTTCAGTTACCTGTAATCAACTATGATCCAAAAATAACAAATGAAAGATTCCAGAAACAGTTCATCCATGTTAAATTGCGCATTATCCTGAGTCGCGAGATCCTGCACCCGCTGTCCTGCCCAGAACCCTCCCTCCCTGCCCCCCCAGACGCTCCTTCCTGTTAGCCACGGTCACGGCGGGGCGGCGTCACCTGGGTTGTCAGCTTGACTCGCAGTATTGCAGTGCTCGGTTGAAGTCACCCTTGTTTTACTAAATAACAGCCCAAACCCATTCACATAACTTACTACAACGTATAAGTCAACTTGATTACTATTGCTGGTAATCTCTTAGGATGCCTAATTTCTAAGTTAAAGTTTATCGCAGGTATGAATGTACAGGAGAAAACATAGTATAGATGGTAGGTTGGTACTGTTCACGGTTTCAGACATCCCGTGGGGGTCTTGGCACGTGTCCCTGCGGATAAGGGGCGGACTGAACAATCTTGTCTTGAATTCTCTGTGCCACCTGACACAGACCCCGTCAGCACGCTCCTCAGCACCCGTCTGTCTGTCATGTTGTCATCCTGCAGTTTACTTTCACCTGTGTTACAGATACACAGGAGGAATGGTGTTTCCATAGTCAACTTGGTTTTAAAGAGATGAGGAAATGAAAAAGCCTTCTGTAATCGCCGTTCTCAGTATTCTTTACTCTTTTATTGTAGATCTGATCTAGTATTATTTCCCTTTGGCCTGTTTCTTGTAGTGCAGGTCTCCTCAGCTTCTGTTCACCTGAAAGTGTCTGCATTGTGCCTGTATTTATTAAAGGGTGTTTTCGTTGTGTATAGAATTCTAGATTGACAGCTTTTTATACTCAGTCGTTTAAAAATATGATTCCAGATGTTTTCTGGCTTGTAGTGTTTCTGATTAAAAGTTGGTCTCATTCTTATGGTTGTAAACTGCATAAAGTACCCTTTTTTTTTCTCTTCCAACCTTTAGGATTTTTCTCATCATCTTTGGTTTCAACAATTTGACCATCACATGGTTTTTCTGTGTTCATTCTGCTTGGAGCTCTTTAAGCATCATAAATTTATGGGATGATAGTTTTCATCAAGTTTAATACATTTTAGGCTATTATTTCTTTTAAAAGTTTTTTTTTCACAATCTCTCCCTTCTTTCCTCTGGGACTTTATTTTCCCATAGGTCATTGAGGCTGTTTTTCCCTCCTGTCTTTCCTCTCTGCAATGCATTTTGGAGGATTTCTATTACCTTGTCTTCAAGTTTATTTCTCTCATGTTTATGTGCTCTTAAGTCTATCTAATTAATTTTTCATTTTAGATATTTTTCAGCTCTAGAATTTTTTTTCATAGTTATAGTCTCTGCAGAGTCCCCATTTGTTCAACCATTATGTCCATCTTTTTCTTAAAATCTTGTGTGGTAATTGAGTACCAATTTCATTTGGGGGCTGTTTCTTTTAACCTTTCCACTAAGTATGGGTCTCATTTTCCTGCATTTTTGTTGTCTAATCATGTTTTATAAGCTGGACACTGTGGGTTCCGTATTGTTGAGCGTTAGGAATGTGTTGTCTTCCTTGAACGTGTCTTGAGTTTTATTTTTCCAGGCAGCTCATGGGCTTGTGTGTCGGCTGGTCTTCTCTGGGTTGTTTCTAAGCTTTGTTAGGGCAGCTCGAGAGACACCTTCCCTCTGGTTCAGAGGGGCCCTGCTCCACAGGCGTGGCCCCTCCTGGGTTTCTGCTGACGCTGCGTGTGCTCGCAAAGAGCCCGGCTCTGGGTGTCTGGCATTCCTTCATCTCCCCGCAGCGTGTCCCCTCCAGGCGTGGATTTAGCTCACAGCTCCTTAGTAGCTGCTCAGGCCTAGTGACATCTTGCCTGTCATATGGCAGTTTTTGGCCACTCAGGAGGCCTCAGTGTGGGTTTCTGTGCCATCCCTCCTCTCCATCGCCGCCCTGCGGACCCACACACGTCGGCCTCCCCAGCCTCCTGGCGGCTGCCTCCGCAACTCGGCACCTCGGTGCTTGGCTCGGGCTCTGCCTCCCGATTGTGGTCGTGGCGTCACCGTCTCAGGGCCTCTGGCCGCACTGGTCCAGCCCATGGTTGTCTACGGCGGCTAGTCAGGAGCTGATCACTGTTGTGACCAGAGGTGGACGGGGGCACTTTAGCCGGCAGTTCCGTTGTTGCGTTCTGAAGAGCGCGTGCCTCTTTTCTGGTAGGGATTGGGTTTCCCTTTGTACTTGAGCCGTTTTCCTGCCGTAGCCTGTTTGGGTTTGCAGTGCCCTCGTTATGTTGTGATGCCTCCTACTTGTTTGGTCACACTTCCAGCTGTTGTCTCTAAATACTGATTTTGCACCTCCCCCACCCTGTCTTCTCCTTTTGTCCTGTTAATACACGTTAGCCCTTTTCCTACTGTCTCACTTTCCTGTATTTTCTTCCTTTTGCTGTTTCACGTCCCAGGCTGGGTACTTCTGAATAACGCTAGCTCCCTGATTCTCCCCAGGAGCTGCAGCGGCTGGAGACCGAGCTGGGCCGGCCCCCTGAGCGGTGGAAGGACAACTGGGATCGGGTGAAGGCTGCCCAGCGCCTCGAAGGCCGGCCAGACGGACGTGTGAGCGGGGGTGGCTGTGGGGGGCTGGGTGGGCTTGCTGCCAAGAGGTGGTGGAGGCCTCCTGGCACTGACACAGGCCCATCTCCTGCCCCCAGGGCACCCCCAGTTCTCTGCTGGTGTCCAGTGTGCCCCACCACCGCCGCTCGCTGGGTGTGTACCTGCAAGAGGGGCCTGTGGGCTCCACCCTGAGCCTCAGCCTGGACAGTGACCAGAGCAGTGGCTCAACCACATCCGGCTCCCGCCAGGCCGCCCGCCGCAGCACCAGCACCCTGTACAGCCAGTTCCAGACGGCTGAGAGTGAGAACAGGTGCGAGGCACCGCCCACTGGGCTGTGGGCACCTCTGGGCTGGGGGCCTCTCAGATCACGGAGCAGGTGCCCTTGGGGAACTTCTGGTCATTCTCGGGGGGGGGGGAAGGACTTGTGGGGGGACCCGACAGTGGCTTGAGCTTCAGCTCAGTTGCTGGGGACACAATAGTGGCTTGGAAGGGGTTTGGGATGTAGAACCAGTGACCATAGCCCAGCCAAGGTGGCTGCAGAGCAGAGGGACAGGGCTGTGGGTACGGTGAGGGCAGGCAGGGTGCCAGGTGAGGTTGAAGTACGTTCCCGGTGAGGCCAGGGCCTGGCGGCTGCATCGCCCTCTGGGCCTGGGGAGCTGCTGGATGTTCCTCCCCGTCCACTACGGCTGCCGTGTGTGCAGGGCGGCTTCACAGACACCCGAGGCTCTGATGTGGGGGGCCCTTCTCTGCTTTTCTGGGGCTCCCTGGTCAGTGCTCAGCCTTGCTTCATTTGGGGACAGGGGCGCTGGTCTTGCTGCTAGGACCAGCCAGGAGGGGAGGGGACAGCTGGGCCTGGCTGGGCGTTGATGGCCCTGGTTCCACTACCAATGCAGGTCCTACGAGGGCACCCTCTACAAGAAGGGGGCCTTCATGAAGCCCTGGAAGGCCCGCTGGTTCGTGCTGGACAAGACTAAGCACCAGGTGAGTGGTCAGTAGGCACAGGGTAGGCAGGGGCTAGGACCGGCCCTGACTTCCTGTCCCCCTCAGCTGCGCTACTACGACCACCGCGTGGATACAGAGTGCAAGGGGGTCATCGACCTGGCGGAGGTGGAGGCCGTGGTGCCTGGCACTCCCACCATGGGCGCCCCCAAGACCGTGGACGAGAAGGCCTTCTTCGATGTGAGCTGTGACCAGGGTGCAGGAGAAGGCGGGCGGGCGGGCAGGCAGGGGGCTCCGTGGGGTGGGCCGAGGACTCAGCTACCCACCCTCCCCAGGTGAAGACGACTCGTCGTGTTTACAACTTCTGTGCCCAGGACGTGCCGTCGGCCCAGCAGTGGGTGGACCAGATCCAGAGCTGCCTGTCAGACGCCTGAGCCCAGCCCTGCCCGGCTGCGCTGTGTCCAGTCACAGACCACTAGGGGTGGGCAGGGCCCCCCGGCCATGTTTACAGCCCCCACCCTTGACAGTATTGAGGCCCAGCCCCCGAATTTGTGTGTATAGCCCCTGCCAACCCCATCCTGCCCACCCTGCCCGCCTGGTCAGCTCTGACTTATTTTGGAGTCCTGGCTGAGCGTTGGCGGGAGGCGCCATGGTACAGCCCTCTCGGTGGGCCTGTAAATAGCCCAGCCCTGTCCGCGTGGTGGCCCCGGCGGCCCGCAGGCACCCTGTTCCTACAAACAGAGTCTATAAAGAGAACTAACTATGTGCCACACGCCTGCGTCTCCTCAGCTTCCCAGAGGAAAGGACCCAGGTCGGCCGCGTGGGGGTCGAGCCCTCTGCCAGGTTGTCCACAGCCCTGGGGCAGCTCCCTCAGGGCCCTGCTCTGGCCTGGCCTCGGCTGGTGGGGTTGCACAGCCTGAGGACCTCCCTGGTGCTGTGAAGAGGCAGTGGTTTCCGTAAGGGGAGGTGGAGTCGGTCATTTGCGTGGCTCTCGGGAGGCTGCCCAGAGGGCAGACTGGGCGGAGGGGCTGGAGGATGGGGTCACGGAGACATGGTGGTCGCTGGTCAGATGGAAGGAGGTGCTAGGAGGGTGGGCTGGGAGCGAGGGTGCCTGAGGATGTGGGGAAGAGGGGTCATACGTGGCACGGGCATGGCCCTGAGGCAGGCGTGGTGGCTGTCACTGATGGCCTTGGTTCTGGGAATCGGTTCCACATGCCTGTCCACCCCCCAGCACGTCTTGGGAGTAATGGGCTCCTTTCCCATTCAGACATGAGTCCCACCAGCCCCGGCCTCACCTGTGGGGTGGGCAGCAGGTGGGGTGTGGGGGATGGGTGTCAGAGCTGAGAGAACATTGCCGTGGTCTGGGGGTGGCCACTGGTTCCTGGTCAGAGGGGCTGGTGGTGTGAGGGCCTAGCTAGGGGTGGCATCTGTCAAGTAGAAAAACAGAGGTGGCCCTGGCTGGTGTGGCTCAGTGGATGGAGCATCGGTCTGTGGACTCAAGGGTCCCGGGTTCGATTCTGGTCAAGGGCATATGCCCAGGTTGCAGGCTTGATCCCCAGTAGGGGGTGTGCAGGAGGCAGCCAATCAATGATTCCCTCTCATCATTGATGTTTCTCTCCCTCCCTCTCTGAAATCAATAACAATATATTTAAAAAAACACACACAGAGGTGGACACAGGTGCAGGTGGGACCTCTGCCAGCACAGGGGGTAGAAGATGGGGCCCTCAGGTCCTCCCTAGGCCACTGCTGCCGGCTGTGGGACCGTTTCCAATACCCAGGAAACCTACAGGCTTGGGGTCCTGTGCCTGAATGTCATGTGGGGCCATGGGGCTTGTTCCCTGGGGTCAGGGCAAGGTCAGGACAGCACCAGGCCTTCCTGGGAGACCCTCCTCCCGGCCAGTAGCCAGGCACAGACCCTGGGGGGAGTCACTGCCCTTCAGCTGCCCCTCCCGCCTGGCCAGGGAGGATGGGGTTGCCCTCGTGTTTGAGGTGTTGGAGTCGTGAGCTCCGGGCAGAGGAAAAGCTCAATGTGTTTTGCTCCTTGTTGCTCAGGTGTTGAACCTGCAGCTGTGGCGGGGTGGGCCTGGGGCAGCAGACACCCCTCCCTCCCCACTGGCCAGGATGGGCTCCAGGGTGTGCAGCTTCACAAGACGCGGTTGTCAGTAAGAATAACACAACTTTATTGGGAGTTGGGGTTTGGGTGCCCTGTCAGAGATCATCAGAACATTAAAAATGGACTCAGCATCACACACTCTGCAGGCCTTCCAGGACGATGGCACTGCTCCAGCGGGTGCAGACTCCACCCACCCAGCACTGCTGGGGCCAGTCTCCGCCCCTGCCCCCTCCTGCATGCCCATGGCCAGCTCTTGCCAGGTGCCCAAATGCACCGGAGTGCCAGGGCTGGGATACCCCTGCCGGGCTGTGAGGGTCTCGATATTTTTAAGGCAGTCAAATGTTGCATCCTGGCTTAGAGGCCAGCTCCCAGGGCCCCTGGGCAGCTAAGACCTGTGTGGCCAGCCCAGCTCTGGACATGCATCTGTCCCGAGTCAGGGAGACCCTTCACTGCAGCCAGATACAAAGTGCAAACACGGCTCTCTCTGCGTTTGTTTAAAAATCGGTAAAAACAGGCTGGCAGCCTGTGGCGTCCGCGCCCATCACGCCTCAGTCCTTGTGGCACCAGGGTTGTGGCCTGGCTCTGGCAGGCAGAGCGCACTCTGAAGCCTTATTGCTGTGCATGGGGTCAGGCAGGAGCGACGCGAGCTGGGCCGTCCGACTGGGTCCAACTGCCAGCTTTACCAATGCAGCATTTATTTTAAAATTAAATTAAATTAAAAAAGACAAATTGCATCACCAGGTAGGTATCGATTAAGGGCGCGCCCTGGCTGGGTGGCAGCATCACACGGGGCCATTGGAGGCGGCTCCTGCTGGCGGGGCAGCTGTCTTCCTGCAGGAAGAGGAGTGGGTCTTGGAACCTAAGGGCCCAAGGATCCCTGTCCAGTCCCCTCCCCCTGGCCCAGCCTGCTCACCTGTCCTTTGTCACGGTCCCCAGAATGGCCACTGTGGAGACAGCTGGGCTGGCTGTGGCGGTGGTGGTGACGGCCACCATGGGCCCTGGGGGCACTGCCACAGCCAGCACCCCTGCGGGGGCTGGGGCAGGACTGGCCTTGCTCAGAGCTGTGGAGGCTGCCTCGGGGGGGACAGCCCCAGCCAGTGTGGAGGTGGCTTCTGCAGGTGCAGAGGTGGGACCTGGTAGCGTGCTGGCAACCTGTGGGCAGATCTGGGCTCAGTGACCTGGGCTGCCCCAAGTTCCCAACATGC
>NW_005872131.1:27149-87629 GCF_000147115.1 Myotis lucifugus
GGCCAGGGCATGACGGCCTAGGGACAGCCTGGCCCCTCCTGCAGCCCAGGAGGTTTGCCCAGCGGGGCCCACACCTGCCCAGCACTTGCTTCCACTGTCATGTCAACACCACCCTCACAAGGACCCCTGGGAGCCTGCAGAGCAGGCAGGAGGGCTTGTGGGGCTGCGCCAGGTGCGGTTGGCAGCGTGTGGAATAGACCACACGAGCCTGCAGACAACTCGACCGGGAAGGCGCAAGCCCACATCGGCCAGGGCAGGCAGGCAGACCGACGGCTTGCTTTTGAAAGGACATAACCCGCTGGTCAGAGGACAGCTGTTTAGGAGGGAAGAGGTCGGGGGCAGTTTAAGAACTGTAATGCTGCTTTAAGAAGGAACTAAACCCCTCAGGAGCCCCAGGCTTGCCCCGTTGCCTGGCCATGCTTTTCTGTTCATCATAGCCCTGCCCCACTTCCTGTTGTGAGCCAGAGCGGGACCCCCACCAATGGGATGCCCAGAGCTCCACCTCAGGTGGGAACCGGGGTGGGTGGGACCTGGCCAGGTGCCAGTCTGCCCGCCTGTGGGGGGAACAAGGGAAGGCCGGGAAGGCGCCATCTCACTCAGCACCACCTGCTGTGACTGCACCTCACGCTGCCCACCACTCCCTCCCTCGTTTCCAAAACAGCTCCTTGTGCTGCCCTCCCCCTCCCCCAACCCCCAGCCCAGCCTGGACTTTCTCCCTGAGTGTAGGGGTGGGACATGTGGGGGCTCAGCTTGCACGGAGGTCACCCCCCATCAGAGTTCAGCTGCAAAGCCCTAACATCCCCCCACTGTCTGAGCGCAACAGGCATTTCTTCCCAAGGTGCCTGGTTTAGGTGGGCACATGGCTGGGACTTGGCACATAGCAGACAGGATAAAAGCTGAACCCCATTCCCACCACCCAGGGCCACCCCAGAGCCTGGGGAGTGGCTCAGCAGGGCCTGGCCATTCTCTCCAAGGTGGGCCTATGGGTGGGGTGGCCCCATTCCCAGGTCCCTGGGGTGGGACATTCAGGTCCTCTGCTCACCCCTGTGCATCCCTCTCCACAGAGCCCACCTCTGGGGGGTCACAGGGTCCATCTTCTCCTGGGCAAGTGGCGAGCTGTGGACAATCGCACCCCACCCCCCAATCCTGCACACCTGGGGACCGGCGTGGGCAGTGGGGGGGCCTCCTGGCCGGGACCCATACTGACAGCCTCTGAGGTGACAGCCACCTGCTCGTCCTCATCACTGCCGGAGGCCACCAGAGGGGCGTCCCTGGAGACACACACATTCCAGGCGCACGGGGAGGCGGAGCCAACTGCAAGACAGGGGCCGGGGGACACTGGTGAGGGCAGGGGAGCCCCCAAACTCAGGCGGGCATGCAAAAGCTTCAGCTCAGACTTGGGACAGAACCTGTCTGCACACTGCCTGACAAGGGGTGTGTCTGCCAGCGAAAGAGCTCCCCTCCCTGCGTGGCCCTCGACACCCTGGGGCTTCCCAGCCTCTGGACAGGCCCCCCAGCTGCCACCGAGGCGGCCCAGGGCGTGCGAGGCACGAGGAGGCTGCCAGGGGTCCCAGTGGCACAGACAAATGCAGGGGCAGCCCCTCCCTCCAAGGGCGGCTCAAAGGCCTTCCGTCCCTCCTGGGCCTGGGCCACTCTGCCCGCTGCCCTGCCATCAGAGCTGCTCCGACTCACGGGTTCTCTCTGGGCCCTGGCTCAGGCCGCCCTGGGCATCGCCGGGTCCTACGTCCACCGGGGAGCTGCACCTGGGCCCCAACTCGGAGCTGTGAACAAAGCCAAGGCTGAGGCCGTGCAGGGAGACGCTGCCCGACACGGGCATGGCCGCCGCCTGCCCTGCCTCCTCACCAGCAGAAGGGCTGGAAGTCGGGGAACTTGGCCCAGCCTTTCTCCTCCAGAGCCGTGGTGCTGGGGGCCCTGGCTGCCCACACACTGGAGCCCACGTCCATCGCCACTCCCGGGGTGGCAGCGGTCGGGCTCGCTGGCTCATCAAACACCGTCCACGTGGCACCTGCCAGAGGAGACGAGTGAGTGGCCCTGAGCCCTCAGCCCAGATGCAGACAGACACATAGCAGTGGCAGCCCCCCGACCGGGCTGCTGGGCGTGTGGCCGAGGGCCGTCAGGACCGAGCTCAGCCTGGCCCTGGTCGCTGGGGCATGGGGAGCCCTCAGGACCACGCACTCCAGAGCGCAGACAGGTCAGCAGGTGGCAGACCCCTAGGAGCACCCGCCAGGGCACCCAGTCCTCTGTCACCTGTGCCCCTACCCAGCCTGAACGCTGCACCCCAAGCACCTACCTTCTGAGCCACCTTCCACATGAGGACTGCCCTTTTGGGCTGCGACTTGAGGAGCCCCTGCCGGAGCCACATCTCCATTGGCTTCCTCCCCATCCCGGTCTCCACGCGCCAGGCCGTTCTCTGGGCAGCTCTCTGTGGCGGGAGGGCCCCCAAACCTGGGGGGGAGCACAGTCAGCTCAGAGGGATGTCACGACCGGGCAGGGCTGGGGTACACACCCGTCCAGGGGCCTGTGTGTCCCTCGGGGAAGCTGAGGCAGGGCGGGCGGGCACACACCTGGCTCTGCCCAGGCCCCGGGCAGCACAGTGGGCCTCCTTGTCCTCCCAGATGTCATCGTCCTCGTCGTCGTCAAAGGGCTGGATGTGGTCCCCACAGCAGGCCTCAAACAGAGCCGCGCTGGGCTGTGGGAGCCACGTGTTCACACAGCTCCCGAGGCCTGGCCCCCGCTGCCCACCCACCGCCGTGTCCGTCCACCTCCAACAAACACTGAGTGGAGACTCACGCTGTCCTCGTCGGCGTCGATGTGGAAGTTGATCTCTGCGATCCTGTCGAAGGGAGCGCTGAAAGAAGAACAGCCGCTCAGTGGGTGGCATCTGGGTGAGCCCCTCACAGGCCGCAGCGTGGTGGGCGCGCCAGGGGCTGGCTGGAGGCCGAGGGAGTCTAGCCCAGAGCAGTGGGGCTGAGAGCACAAGGCCGGCTCCGCGGCCAGTCCAGGGCTGTGGGTCACCCGGGTGGGGCCCATGCCCTGGGCTCATTTGCTTTCTCCCCGGCTCTGAGGGGCAGCCTGGGGACTGGGGAGGAATGACCTGCCCTCCCTGGGGGAGCCTGGAGGCTGCGAGGGCCCTCTCTGCCCGGCCCCTCCCACACAGCTCACACCTGGCTCAGCTGAGGAATGGGGCAGGTCTAGCAGAGCCCACCTCCACCCTTCCCAAAGAGACAGGGTGGGGGTGGGGGAGGGGTGACGGCACAAATCGGCGCTGTGGTGTGCGAGGGAGGCAGCCAGGCACATTCTGGGCTCACTTGACGCTGTCGTCCTGGTCTGCAAACTCCTCGTCATTGAAGCCAAACTGGTCCACGAAGGTGGCCGTCATCTGCTGGACCTGGTACTCGGAAAAGGCCTGGGGGACGGGCACAGCCTCAGACTCCCGCTCAGGGTCACACCCAAACAGCCTATTGAACTTGTAATTCACCCGCTGTGTCCCCAAGGGCCCCATCCATGTAAATGGCTTGGCGGGGAGGTTCCCCTCATCACAGGGGGAGGGGCAGGGCCAGGCGCAAGGAACACCGCTCCCCTCGCCATCTCCCTCGGCAGTTTGGTGAGATGCCGCGGGACCCCTAGAGGCCTCAGTGCCGCTAGGACTGCGGGGAAGGGCCTGGCCACACGCACCTGCTGAAGGGACAGCTCGTTAGGGAACACGCCCTCCATGTCCTCATCCTCGCTCGAGGGGTGGAGGTGGGTGCTTACCTGCAACGGCAGAGGGTGGGCATGAGTTGGCAGGAGTGAGCTGGCGCCCGGGGCTGGTGCCCAGCCTGCTCCCCACCTGCAGCCCACACTGGGTCTGGGCACAGGCCTCGGAGACCACACTGGGCCTCCTGACACGACAGGGAGGGGACCAAGCGGCCACAGCAGCTCTGCTCGGGGCCTCAGGTCCGCACGTGGATGGCCCAGGCCTGTGGCCAGAGGGTCTGTGTCTGGACACGGAGCAGAGGCTGCAGCACACGCTCGGCCGCAGGCGCACGCACAAGCAGACGAGACTCCTCACCAGGTCCACGGCGTTCCTGCGGTTGGTCTCCGTCAGCGTCTCCTCCACGAAGCTCTCCCAGCGCCCACGGCAATCCGCAGGCAGCCCTGCAAGGGAAGTGCTGCCTGGTCCCGAGAGCCACTGCAGGGTCCCAGGCGGCCTGTGCGGGCACAGGGCCCGACTCGGCGGGTGTCAGAGCCCAAGTTTACTTGGTGCACAAGGGACCCCAAGGGGCCCTGACACGGACACGCCAGCATCGGCTTCTGTAACAAAGCGGCCGACGGCCCGGCCTCTGCACAACCCGCATGCCCCACCCATTTTTCTGGCGAAGTCGGAGCCTCCGATTCACGCCCCGGAAACGGTGAGGGAAGATGACAGCCAAGAGCTTCCCACTTGCCCGTCGCCTCCCCACCTGGGCCCCCACCCTCATCGTGAGACCGATGGACCAGGAGGCCTGACCCCAGACTGAGGCCACTGACTGAGAACACCCCTTCCTGGGCTCACACCTGCCCTGCGGCCACAGGCTGCCACGTGGAGACACACCGGCGAGGCCACGCCTGCGGCCTGACTGACGACCATCGACAGGCTGCTTCCCCAGCAGCACAACTCAACTGAACGCCAGTGCACCCCGTGCCCGCGCTGGGCTCACAGCACCTGCACCGCGCCCCCCTGGCCATCCCCCAGTCCACCCACCTGTCTGCCTCTTGTATCCTGGGCAAACCCTGCTCAGTCTGCCTGGCACCCTCCTCCCCAGTGAGGCCACATGGGCCCTTCCCGGCTCAGCTGGAGCTGCAGACTGTGCCAGGACGAGATGGAAGGGTAAGAGCACAAGCTGCCAGGGGGTGGCCCTGCATCTCGATGCAGGAAGCAGCCCAGGGGGCAGGCCGAGGGCAGAGGTGAGGCCTGGCGGGGAGGGGCTGCCTGGCTCAGAGAACAGCTGGACTGCGTGGCGTGCCCTGAGCGTGAGCAGACGTCTGCCCAACAGAACGGGCGCCGGGGCCCACACCCAGCCGAGGGAAGACCCCATGAGGCACGGCAGCCAGACCGGGGCCAGGGCTCACCTTGGATAACCTCGCCGACGGGCGTCTGCATGGCACCCCTCTCCAGGTTCCGCACCACCGCGTTGGCGATCCGGGTGAGGTGGCCCATGTTCCCGCGCCTCATGCCACCTGCTGCCCTGGAAGCGAAGGGCAGCATGAAGGCAGCTGCCAGGCCTGGGCCTTGCCCACTGCCCCCGAGTCCCTCCTCATGGCCTCGCCTGCGTGGGGAGGTGCTGCTCCCACCCTGTGCAGACCAGAGAACGGGCTCAAAGCCTGCACTCCCCACATACCAGCAGGGCCTGCTCAGCCCCTGCAGCCCTGCGACCCGTCTGGCTGCGCCCCTCCCCTGCACGCAGACACCAGCTGTCCCGGTGCCCAGGCCCTCCCAGCACGGCCCAGGGCCTACTGCCCAGGGAAATGCCCAGTCCAGCAGCAGGAGACGTGGCCCGCTCCAAGGAGACAAGGACGACGCAGGGCCCGAGCGCCTGTTGTGGCCCTGGATCGGCGGGTCGCTCCCCTCACTGAGCTCAAGGTGCGGGAGTGCTCGCCCTGGCTCTGTCCACCTTTGCCTCCCACGCTGCCGTGAAGTTCTCCACACCCACGGCCCAAAGCAGAGCACGTCCTATCCTGGCATCCCTGACGCTCAGTAGCCTCCCTGTGAGACGGCCACACGTCTACAACACAGCCCTTGACGGTAGTGGACAGAGCCTGCTGCCAACCACATTGTCTCTCCGAAGAGCCTGATGAACCCAGAGGAGGAAGCGGGGTGAGCGAGTGAGCACCTGAGCTGGGGAGCCGGGCAGAGGCAAGCCCAGGGAGGGCACTGGCCCCTGGGGAAGCTGGGACAGGTGGAAGCCTGCTGGGCACCTCAGACCCCCGGTGAGAGCCGTGGGAGCTCTCAGACCCGCACACGTGCACACAAATACGCAATCTGCAAGCACAGGTGTGGGGAGGGCCTCCCAGGCACCATGTGCACTGACCGGGGAAGCCGCCAGCCGTGTCTGCACTGACATTCGGGTTCAGTAAGAGCAGGAGATGAGGGATAGACCCGGGGAGGGAGGTATCCCCAGGAGCAGCAGGCAGGGCAGAGGGCAAGGCAGTGGGAGGGCTGCCACGCTGGGCCCTGCGGGCCATTCTGGGACCCGGGTGGCCAGGAGTTTCAGGCAGAAGTGACACCATCTGTTTCAGAAAGAGCCCAGCTGCTCACACAGAGGCCGCGTGGGGCAGGGAGGAAGCAGGAAGTGGCCTGGACACTCTCTTCAGGGTTCAAGGGCTCAATGGTAGAAGTGACTGATGCTGGGATGGAGAAATGGGGGATTTGGGACACACTGTGGGCACAGGACGGGCGGCGGGGGAGGGGGGAGTAAAGGGTGAAGGAGGCCCCAGAGCAGCCAGGCCGGTGAGGAGCCTGAGGGGAAGGAGCCCAGCCCGGCCCGGTGACTGCCTGGCTCGTGTCAGCTCAGGCCCCGGCCTCCCTGGCAGCCCAGCAGCAGAAGCCCCTTCTGGAAACCACACCTCCCACGGAGCCCCGGGGGTTCTTACTGTGTGTGGTCATTGGCCTCCCAGGCCTCCAGGATCCTCTGGACCAGGCAGCACTTCTGGAATAGCTGGGGGGACAGGCTGATCGGTCAGGTCCGAGGGGCTGCGTGCTCCCCTCCACCCTCTGTGAACCGAGTGGGCTTAGCAGGCAAGCAAGCAGGTGGCCCGGAGGTGAGCATCGTGCGAAGCGCTCCCGGGTGAGTAGGAAAGGAGAGAGATGCGTCTCGTCCAGGATTCATGCATGTGGACTCAAAGGACCCCAAATCCCGGAATGCTTTCTCATGCCCTTTGTGATTTCCTCTCTCGTGGTCAAAAGGAGGGCAGCTCACCCAGGTCACGTGAGGATCAGAAAAGAAAACGCGGGGGGAGGGGCCTCAGCCGTGTGGCCGGGCTCAGCACGCAGCGCCACCAGCGCCTGGCGGGACTCACATGGGTCACCATGGTGCTCTCGGGGTGGCTGGCAGCAGGCCGCGGGCTCTCCGAGTCCCCGCTCTCGGGTCCACTGGCTTCAGCCCTGTCCTCCCGGGGGGCCTGGGAGAGAATCGCGGCCACGCACAGTTCCACTTGGAGGTGCAGGAAGTTATTCCAGGTGTACTTGAAAAACAGGTCCTGGGGACAGGCAGGGAGAGGCCGTGGAAGGCGGCAGGCGGCAGGCGGCAGGCGCGAGGCAGCGCCTGGGAGCCTCCCTGTGAGAAACCTCTGCAGAGCCTGAGCTCTGCTCTCATCTGAACATGCCCGATGGCCATTCTTTCTGTCTCCAATCAGAAGCTTAACTCATCTGTAGCCTCTCTATCAGTGTGTTTTTAAAAGGCTGTGTATTTCCTAGTAAGATCCCTGTTAGCTACATTCTACACATTCTATTATGTAGGATTCCTATTCTTCCTTTATGATTGTGTCTTGACCCGTGAGCCAGTGGAAGTGTGTTAAGTTCGCAAACACCCAGAAGGGAAGTCACGTGAGGAGGTGCAGGTACGGACACGCCCACAGGAACCCGGAGGGGCCCAGCCGGAGCTTCACCAGCTGAAGCCTGGCCTCTTCCAGGCGGGGCGGGGCGGGGAACAAGCACCGCTGCCCCTGAATCTCGGACCCTTACAGGTGAGGAGGCCACAGCGAGGCGGCGAGGTTCACCTGTCTGCACCCCCCTGGCACCTCACACAGAGCAGAGGCCACAGCAGCCTACGTCCTAGACCAGGGTTGGGCAAACTTTTTGACTCGAGGGCCACAATGGGTTCTTAAACTGGAGGGCCGAAACAAAAGCATGGATGGAGTGTTTGTGTGAACTAATATAAATTCAAAGTAAACATCATTACATAAAAGGGTACGGTCTTTTTTTTTTTTTAGTTTTATTCATTTCAAATGGGCCGGATCCGGCCTGCGGGCCGTAGTTTGCCCACGGCTGTCCTAGACTCTGCTGCCTACACAGAGGGAGGGAGGGTGCAGCGGGGCAGGATGTGCACAAAAATCCTCAACAAAATATCAGCAAACTGCCGAAACCGGTTTGGCTCAGTGGATAGAGCGTCAGCCTGCGGACTGAAAGGTCCCAGGTTCGATTCCGGTCAAGGGCATGTACCTGGGTTTCGGGCACATCCCCAGTAGGAGATGTGCAGGAGGCAGTTGGTCGATGTTTCTCTCTCATCGATGTTTCTAACTCTATCTCTCTCCCTTCCTCTCTAAAAAATCAATAAAATATATTTAAAAAAAATATATCAGCAAACTTCAGCAGCACATTAAACAGATTACACACCGTGACAGTGTGGGTTTTATTCCTGGATGCCAGGATGATTCAATATGTAAATCAATCAATCACGATGGTCAGTGTCTACTGCCCAAAGGATGAAAACCATATAATCATCTCAGCTGATGCTGAAAAAGCAATTGACCAAGCTCAACAATTCTTAAAAATAAAAACACTGAATACTCTAGGAACAGAAGGAAACCTGCTCAACACGACAAAGGGCCCCAGGACAAGCCCACAGCAAACACATGCTAACTGGCGACAGGCTGCAGGCTTCTCCTCTACAGTCAGGACAGGGCCTGCAGCCTGCTTCCGCCACTTCTGCTCAGCACCGTACGAAGTCCTAGCGGAGCAATGAGGGAAGAGAGAGAGAGGAAAAGTGTCCAAGTTGGAAAGGAAGAAGCTGAATTATCTCTTTTCACAGATGACATGATCTAATATGAAGAAAACTCTACACATTTCACAGAAACTGTTAGACCTAATAAACAAGTTCCAAATACAAAACACACAAAAACCAGCTGCATTTCTATACACTAACAATCCAAAAAAGTTTTTAAGAAAATAACTCCATTTACATTAGTATCCAAAAAACAGAAAACACTTAGGAATGAATGAACCCAGCAGGTGAGAGCCGTGCACGCTGAAACTGCAGCACCGGCCGGCGAGGGGAGCAAAGGCGCCCCGAGTCCCCGAGAAGCACCAGGCTCAGGCGGGAAGACGGGTCTGTGAAGCGGACGCCACCACC
Organism: Myotis lucifugus; assembly: GCF_000147115.1. Lineage (NCBI taxonomy): Eukaryota > Metazoa > Chordata > Mammalia > Chiroptera > Vespertilionidae > Myotis > Myotis lucifugus. The sequence goes on from NW_005872131.1 coordinate 36,260, forward strand.
AAGTGACCCACAGACTCACTACAGTCTCTTCAAGATTCTACTCAATGGCTTTTTTTTTTTTGTAGAAATAGAAAAACCCATCCTAAGATTCATAGGGAATCACAAGGGATCCCCAAAGGAAAATCTTGACCCCCCAAAAAAGTTGGACTCACACTTCATTTCAAAACTTACTAAAGAACGATAGTAATCAGCAGCGTGTAGTCCTGGCGTGAGGACAGACATGGAGACCAAGGCAAGAGAGTTGAGAGTCAAGAAATAAACTCTCACGTACATGGCCCACTGAGTCCCAGCAGGATGCCAAACCAGCCAATGGGGAAAGGACAGTCTTTTCCACACATGGTGCTGGGAAGTGGACACCCACAGGCAGTGGAATGAAGTGGAACCCTCACCATGTGCTACATTTACAAACTAATTCAAAATGGATCGAAGACCTGACAGAGCTAAAATTATAGAAAAAAAAACAAAGGGGTCAGTTGCATGACAGTGGATTTGGCGATGATTTCTTGGATATGACACCAACAGAGAAATTGAACTTCATTAAAATTAAAAACTTGTGTGTGTCAAAGGACACTATAAACCAGTGGTTCTCAACCTTGCCGCGACCCTTTAATACAGTTCCTCATATTGTGGTGACCCCCAACCATAGAATGATTTTCGTTGCTGCTTCATAACTGCAATTTTGCTGCTGTTATGAATCGTCATGTAAATATCTGATATGCAGGATGTATTTTCATTGTTCGTGACCCACAGGTCCACCTGACTCAACAATGAGCAAAGGACTTGGACAGCTGTTCAAAGGAAATACACACACGGCGAACAAACCACACGAAAAGGTGCTGGCATCCCCAACCATTAGGGAAATGCAGATCAAACCACCACGCGACCACCTCAAACCATGACGACGGCCATCTTTACAGAAAAACGAAAACACGTTTGGCGAGGATGTGGACGCGAGAACCCTCCTACACTGCTCGCAGGAAGGGAAGCGGCGCAGCCACTGTGGAAAACCGCTGCTTCCTCGGAACGCTGGCCACAGAACGACTATGTGACCCATCAACCCCACTTCTGGGCACATGTTCACCAGAAGGGAAAGCTGGACTCAAACAGGAATCTGCACCTCCATGTTTATAGCAGCAGCATTCAAAACAGCCAAAGGGGCCCCAGCTGGTGTGGCTCAGTGGCTAGAGCGTCGGCCTGGGAACTGAAGAGTCCTGGGTTAGATTCTGGTCACGGGCACATGCCTGGGCTGCGGACTTGATCCCCAGTAGGGGCCGTGCAGGAGGCAGCCAATCAATGATGATTCTCTCTCATGATTGATGTTTCTAACTTTCTCTTCCTCTCCCTTCCTTTCTCTAAAGTCAATAAAAATAAATAAAACAGCCAAAGGGGAAAGCAACCCATACATCCATCAACTAAGGAATGGACAAAGTGTGTCTTCCTCTACAATGGAAGGTGATTCAGCCATAAAGAAGGACATTCTGACACCTGCCACCACAGGGATGAATGAACCTTGAAGACAATGTGCTCAGTGAAACAAGCAACACACAAAAGGCCAAACACGGTGTGATGCCACGTACATGAGGCCCCACAGCAGCCAAACTCAGAGGCAAAAAGGAGGGTGGGGGAAGAGGGGGTGTGGGAGGCATGGGGATTGACTGCCTAATGGTCAGTGTTTCTGTTTGAAGATAAAAACGTTCTGCAAATAGACAGTGGAGAAAGGAAAAGACAAGTTCTTCATAACCCACTGGGGTTTCCAAATCTGGAAGAACCTGTAGAGGCCAGTACTCCAGGCCCAGCTCCAAGGCTGGCTCCTTCTGGGAGCAGAGGCCCAAGGGCAAGGCCCCAGAGAAGCCTGGGGACTGCATCTGCCTGTGGTGCCCCCTCAGAGCCATGCCCCTCCCCTCAGCACCCCCTTCTGCCTGGCGGGCCCTCTCCTCAGACACCCAGGCGTCCTCCAGGCACTGAGTGGAGGCGCCTCCACTGGCTCTGACGGGAAGTGCTGGGTGCCCTGTGGAGAGCGAGCAGCTGCTCCTCGAAGGTGCTCTGTGCTGAAGGGCTAAAACCCAAGTCCTCCATGAGGCAGGTCTGGAAGGGCGTGACCTCATTGCCCCCCCCTCAGACAGACAGACACCTGCCTCTGCTTGCAGGGCAATCTCCGCGAGCTGCACCGAGGCGGCCGGGCTGTCCCACCTTCACTCAGGCTGTGGTCAGCCTGGGCCTGTCTCAGGACCAACCAGAGCTTCCCGAGGACAGGCCCACCCCCAGGGCTGAGGTCCAGATGCCTGCCCGCTGGGCCTGCCCTGGGCACCTGCCTGGCCTGCCCACGGCCGCGTGGAGGAGGGGGGAGGCAGTGGACCCTCACCAGCAGCAAGCCCATGGTGTTGAGCCGGCACAGCTCCTGGTTGATGCTGGGCGTGTTGGTGTGCAGCAGGGCAGCCATGAGGCGGGCGCCGTGCAGGCGGGCGTTCCCGAGGGGCTCCTCCAGCACGCCGATGGTGGTCAGGATTGCGGCTTTCTGTAAACACAGAGCACCACTCACTGACCCTGGCAGCCCAGCGTGACCACTGCTCAAGGGCCCGGCTGGGGTCCACGCTGTGGCACAGCTTGGGGAGGCGGGGAGGGGGCCTTCCTCGAGGCAGCACTGCCTGCAAGAGGGAAGGAGGCATCAGAGTGAGTGCAGGGTCTGCACCCAGAGGCTCACCCAGCCACAGGGGGGAGCACCCTGGAGTGAGAGATCTGTGCCGAGGCAGGACCAGCGCTCCCAGGGCCACCTGGAAACTCTTAGACTACACGCGGGTCTTCTCTGATCCCGCACATGCAGCATCACATAGCCACCTTTTTGTTAACAGAATGTTCCAGAATCTCTCCCTTTGTGAAGCTTACTTTCTGGTGGGGGAGGCAGCCTGGGGGGCAGTGAGAGAGCGAGCCTCCTCAGCGTGACCCCAGCACCCCCTAGAGCTGCTGAGCTGAGCACGGGGCCTCCTCTGGGACCCCTGGCCCTTGGCTGGTGCCCCGACTCAGAGGCCAGGCAGACGGTGAGCGTGGGCTCTCAGAATGCAAGTCATCTGGGGGCTGCAAATGCCGCCCACCAGGCCCCAGTGCAGATGGACATGCAGCAGGGGGTCTGACACAGGCCATGGCATCGGCCTGGTTCTCAAGTCGGGTCAGGGAACAGCAGCACGAGTGTGTCCACGTGTCCGCATACACCGTGGAGCGCTTTGCTGTCTGAGGTCCGGTACCTTTGGCGGGTGGAGCAGGAGCTGGTGAAAGTCCTTCAGCCTCGGCTCAATGCCGTGCAGGACGCTGCCACTGACGGGGCACAGCCTCTCCAGTCCCTGAGAAAAGGCGTCCACCAGGCCCTCTGTCCTGTGGATGAGGAAGCAGATGGAGACGGGGACAGCCCAGGCCTCCGTGGCATCTCCCTCCCCTGCCCAACGGGGACCCCCTCATCCCAAGAGGTTTGGTGACTTACAGAGAGGAGGGCGCCTGAGGCCTTGAGTGCACTTTCCCAGGCGACGGCCCATACTCAGCCGCCTGCCATGAAGGGTGGCGCCCAGTGCCGGGCGATGCCCTCCCCACGGGGCACTCACCCAGCCCGCCTGGCTTCCAGCAAGGTCAGCAGCACCTGCGTCCCGCTGACGAGGCAGCTCTCCGTCTGGTCCCCGTCAAACATGTTCCTCAGAAGCTGCTCCACGCAGTCCTGCCTGTCACACACGGTCACTGCCTGGAGCAGAGCAGACAGAGCACGCCTCCCTCCCCTGCCTCCCTGTGGGGGTTCGCCCCTGCTGGCCTGCACTCGGGGGACCTGCCTGGAGACCTCCCATGGGAAACAAGCCCCTCAAATTAGCTCTGGGTCCGAGTGAGCACTTCACAGCCAGCTCAGAGTCTGACCAGAGGGAGGGGCTGTCTGCGGTTTACAGGGCCAGCTTGGAGACGCGCTCCCAACTCAGACCCCACCCACCGGCACCCGCCAGCACCCCACTAGCCCGCAGCACTCACGACTCCAGCACTGCGAGGAGGGGGTCCGGCTCCAGGGCCTCAGGCAGCTGGCTGCCCTGCTCCCTGCCCAGCCGGACAATGTCACAGAGCGTCTGGGAAGCGTTGGACTGCCTCTGCAAAGACAGGGACAGGGCGCTCCGTCAGGGCCAGGGGACGCGTCAGCACCGGCCAGCGGACAGAGCCCTGCTGCTCGTCTTCTGGGAGCTGGGACGCCCCTAAACCAGGCCATTCCCGAGGGGTCTGCTCTGCTCCCACTGTCAGGGCGCACGGGACTGTCAAGTTCCAGGGCTCTCAATGCTCCACTGGCTCGCAGGGACGACTGCCCCTCGGACCCATGTTGAGCTACACTGCGTAGGTGACCACCTCACTGACACTGCATTTTAAACTAAAAGGAGCTTCTGGTACTCAGAAGGGGTCCTGTGAAAACACAGACAACAAAGGACGCGGTGCTTGAGGGAATCGGACCCCGTGGAAACATAGAGCTGCCCAGGGCCCTTGCGGACCACAGGGGTTTCCTCGGGGCCGTGGACACGGTTAGACATGCAGCCCTGGCCCCTTGTCGAGGCATCAGGACAAGTGGCTAAAGGACGGGCTTGCACCATCTTAGGGAGAAACAGAAGCAGCCAGGTTGGCTCTGTGGCCTCCCACCTGCCTGTGGCCCGTGGATAGGCCCGTCAGCCCCCCATGCTCACGCTCATGGGGCATCGGCACAGACACCTTGGGGGGATGAGGGACCAAGAGCAGAGTGGCCTGGAAGCAGCTGAGGCTCTCAGAGCTGCTGAGGAAACGCGGGCCTCGTCACGTGGAGAAAGGGCCTCTCAGGAAGCACCCCGCCCGCTCCCAGTGGTCACCACGGGGAGGGAGGGAGCCCACTGGCACCCCATGCTTCTCCCTGGCAGGGGACCTTCCGGCCAGAGCACGGCCAGAACCAGTCACTCCCCTGCAGGGAACAGAGCACAGCAGAGCCTCGCGCTCCGAGGAGAGTCTGCAGGAGCCTCTCCCGCCTGCTCTCCCCGAGGGAAGCCGAGCCACACTGCGGGCTGCCCTGTGGAGAGGCCCCAGGGCCGGGGGCTGAGGCTGGCCCGGCCAGTCGCCCTCAAGGACCTGAGTCCTGCGGACAGTCCAGTGACCGAGGCACTGGTGACCCTGGAAGCAAACCCGCCTCCCCAAATTGAGCCCTGAGTGACCATGGGCAGAGGACCTGCTAGGCTGTGTCCACATCACTGACCCACAGAAACTGATAAAAAATACTTGTTGTTATAAGCAAGTAAGTTTTGGGGCAATTTGTTACTCAAGCACAGAAAACTAACACAATTCTGTGCGAGCTGCTCTGTATAGTACGTGTGCATCACTCGTCAGTAAAGAAATCTCTGAGTCAGTGCTCAACAGGACGAGGTGTGTGCCCTGGTCCTCCTGGAGGAAAGGCTGCCGTGCCCCTCGGACGCAGCAGCGGGCGCTGCCCAATGGCCCAGTGAGGGGCTCCTGGCGAGGTGGGCTCTGAGGCGTGCACGTGTACTCACATCTTCATCCTCCCTGGGGTGGATCAATTCCACGAGTCTCTGGATGATCCTCTCTTCATTGAGCCACTGGAAGGGAAAGGAGGCTGTGATAGCTCTGCTCACATCTAGCCACACGGAAACCCCTTCCGTGCACAGGGCACCGCCCACCAGGTTCCGGGGCACAGGCTCTTTGCCCAACACGTGCCCCCAGGCCCAGAGAGAACAGGCAGGGACCTGACGTTCATAGGGGAGGAAGCGCCGTCTGTGTCCTAACGGGGTGGACTCAAGCACACGCCAGCTCTGCCTGAGGAGCCCACCTGAGCACCAGCTCTCCCAGTGCTGGCCCAGCGCAGCTGCTGCTTTTTTTTTTTTATCCTCATCCAAGGATATGTCTTTATTTTTATTTTTAGGAGAGCAAGGAAGAAACGGAGAGAGAGAGAAACATCGATCGATTGCCTCCCGTACATGCCCCGACGGAGGATCGAACCCACAACTTGGGTAGGAGCCTGACCCGGAATGGAGCCCATGACCCTTGGGTGTGCAGGAAGACGCGCCCGGCCAGGGCTCGGACTCTGCTCCTACAGCGCCGGGGCCTTTCCAAGATCAGAACCACCAAGACCCTGCCTGGTGAGGCCGCAGGAGCCCCGCCAGGGCTGACGTGCTGGACACTCGGGGGTTCAAGGGCAAGGTGGCCGGGCAGCCTGGGTCACGCCCAGATCCCCCCACACCTCCTCACCCAGATGGTGAGGGCAGGGCAGCCTTCCCTCCAGCTTGAAGAGCAGATGTGATGCTGCGCCCACTGGGGGCGTGGGCTGTGACTGGTCTTAGTGGGAGGCTCACCGAGGGACGGACCATTAGCCTAGGACTGAGCCCTGCCACTTTGATGAGCACTGCCACCCGATTCCAGGGGCTGGGAAGTGGGCAAGGAGGACCAATGGTTTAGTCTACTTTAAACTGCACGGCAACCAAACCCCACCAAGCACCAGGGACAGGCTGCTAGCACTGACCTCCTGCCTCTCTGGGTTAGAAGCCCTCCCCGCCCCCCTTTCTGGGAAAGCCCTCAGGGAGCTACGGCCGTAAGCACCATCAGGACAGACCGGGCACACACTGTAGGACAAGCAACAGGCCCCGTGGTCTCTGCCCTTTCCCTGCATGGAGTCCGTCTGCTCTGCCTTCCTCAAGTCTGCAGGGCACAGAGCCGCCCGGAGCTCCTGCCTGACCATGGGGCGGGGCGGGGCGGTGAGGAAAGCAGAGGCAGCGGAGTGGGGGGAGAAGGAACGTGCTGCTCTTGCTTCTGATGGATAGAGAAAGGACAATGAAAAGGTGCAGAGTCCAGCCCAGCCCTGACAAGAGCCCAACGGCCCCAGAGGGAGGCACCGAGTGAGCGGCGTGGGAAGCGGCGAGTGCCCGGCACGCCAGTGCGGAGCCCCTTCCCTCGGTCCAGCCTGCTGTGCAGGCTGTGACCACCATCGCGAATCTGCAGGCACACCAGAGAGGGGGCCCACACACTCACCCGCAGGACTTCCTGCCGGAGCCCAGCAGGCTCCACGCAGCTGACCAGGCGAAGCAGCAGGTCCATGAGGGCCGAGGTGCCGATGTGCTTCAGGACCAGGCTGATGAACGTGTCCTTCCTCTTCAGGAACACAATTACCTGAAGCCAAACACCCTGGTAAGCAGCGGGCCAGCCCCGCACCATGAGATGTCCCTGGAGGGAGATCACTCATGAGGAAGGTGACTTTCCCATCATGCCGAGCAGAAACATGGGAAGACCTAAAAAGCTGTGAGAAAGGCTCTGCAAGGACAGCAGAGACCTGAACACAGGAAGTCCGTCCTACAGGTGGGGGGCGGAGGGCAGGACAACAGGTTTGCTTGCAGGTGAGCCTCCATGGGAACATGACACCAATGCCCGCGTGAGACCACACAGCAGCCTGTGCACAGCAGCCACTCGGGACCCGCTGGCTCAAGTTTCTTCAACAGAATGAGCAGCGTGGACAGAGCTGCCAGGACGCCGACCTGGAGAGCACAGAGCACACGAGCCGGCCAGTCACCACAGGCCCGTGCGTGGGGGAAGGGAGCCAGGACCGAGGCTTCAGAAAGGAAGAGGCAGGGATGTGCGCTGGCTGGTGGCCACGTCAACAAGATGAGAACAGCCAAAACCGGTTTGGCTCAGTGGATAGAGCGTCGGCCTGCGGACTCAAGGGTCCCGGGTTCGATTCCGGTCAAGGGCATGTACCTGGGTTGCGGGCACATCCCCAGTAGGAGATGTGCAGGAGGCGGCTGATCGATGTTTCTCTCTCATCGATGTTTCTAACTCTCTATCTCTCTCCCTTCCTCTCTGTAAAAAATCAATAAAATATATTTAAAACAAAAACAAAAAAAAAAAAAACAAGATGAGAACAGCTAAGCATGAAGCATGAAACCACCGGGGGAGAGGGGCGCAGCAGCCAGCACTGGGTGGGCTGCTCAGAGGGGGCTGCAGGTGAGCGAGCAGGTGAAGGAAGCAGTCTGGGCAGAGTCCCTCTTGGCTGTGTGTCTGCAGGTCACTGTGCTGGGCAGACCCAGGGCTCCACTGGGAACAATGGGACTCAGAGAAGAAGCCCCCGCTGGGGGAGGTCAGCCACACTCTGAGCTGGAGGAAGGGGAGGAGGAGGAACAGAGGAGAAAGAGGGAGAGGGGGGCACAGGACAAAGAGGAGAGGAAGAAGTGGGAGGAGGGCTCTTTGAAACGATTAAGCTCCTAGAGAAAGATTATTGGGAATGATATGGGGACATCACTGCCGAGATAAACAGACTGTGGTGTGCATATGCCATGGCACACTGCCCTGCAAGAAAAAGGAGCACACTGCTGTACTAGTGAAACACACAACCTGGAGGACGCTACAGGGAATTATGCTGAAAAAGGAAAAAAGCTAATTCCCAAAGGCTATGTATCATATGATTTAACTGAACATTTTGAAATAACACAATTTTAGAAACAGAAACTGATCACTGGTTGCCAGGGGTTGGGGATGAGTGACGGGGTACGGGCAGGAGAAAGGTGGGAGCAGTTAAAAGGGCCACACCAAGGACCCTGGTGGAACCCTATACAGGTAATAAAATGCATAGAACTTTTTTTTTTTAATCCTCACCCCTGGATATGTTTTTATTGATATTGGGAGAGAGAAAGAGAGAGAGAGAGAGAGAGAGAGAGAGAGAGAGAGAGAGAGAGAGAGAGAGAAACATCAATGTGAGAAATATCGCTCAATTGCCTCCCGTATGCACCCCGACTGGGGATCAAACCAATTAAAAAATGAGCAGAGGGCCCTAACCGGTTTGGCTCAGTGGATAGAGCGTCGGCCTGCGGACTGAAGGGTCCCAGGTTCGATTCCGGTCAAGGGCATGTACCTTGGTTGCAGGCACATCCCCAGTAGGGGGTGTGCAGGAGGCAGCTGATAGATGTTTCTCTCTCATCGATGTTTCTAACTCTCTATCCCTCTTCCTTCCTCTCTGTAAAAAAATCAATAAAATATATTTTTAAAAAAATGAGCAGAGGACTTGAACACACACTTCTCCCAAGAAGACATACAAATAGCCAACAAATATATGAAAAGATGCTCAACTTCACTAGCTATTAGGGAAATGCAAATGAAACCTACAATGAGATACACCTGTTAGAATGGCTTTTCTCAACAGGACAAGTAATAACAAGTGTTGGAGAGGTTGTGAAGAAAATGAAACTCTTTTGGGTGGAATGTAAATTGGTGCAGCCACTATGGAGGTTCCTAAAAAAAATTAAGAATAAAGTTACCGCCCTGGCTGGTATTGCTCAATGGTTAGAGTGTCGGCCCTCACACCAAAGGATTGTCGGCTTGATTCCCGGTCAAGGACACATACCTGGGTTGCAGGTTCGCCCCCAGCCCCAAGTCAAGGCATGTGCGGGAGGTGGTGTCTCTCTCACATTGATGTGTTTTTTTTCTCTCTCTCTCCTTCCCTCCCTCCCTCTCTGAAAAGCAATGGAAAAAATATCCTCAGGTGAGGATTTAAAAAATAACTAAAATAAAAAAGAATAGAGTTACCATATGACCCAGCAATCCCTCTTCTGGGTATCTACCTGAAAAACTTGAAAACATTTCTTCACAAAGAGATATGCAGCCCTATGTTCATGACAGCATTATTCACAGTGCCCAAGACATGGAAACAGAAGTGTCCCTGGATAGAGGACTGGATAAAGAGGCTGTGGCACATATACGATGGAGTATTACTCAGCCATAAGAAAAGATGAAATACTACCATTTGCAACAACATGAATGAACCTTCAGAATATTGTGCTAGCGAAACCAGTCAGTAAAAGCTAAGAACCATATGACTTCTCTCATGATGTGGGATGTAGAGCAAACTCATAAACACAGACAACAGTATGGTGGTCATCAGAGGGAAGGGGTAGGGGTGTAAAGGTGATGGAAGATGATCTGAGTTTGGGTGCTGGGCACATAATGTGAAAAAATGTTAAATTATAAATCAACAGTGGTTACCTCTGGAGTGTTACATAAGACTGTTCTGTATTTCTGTCTTATTTGAATTTCATATAAATGTGTTGCCTTTGTCAGTAGAAAAAATATTTTTTAAGATTGCAGTCCATACTACTGGTAAGGGAAGAAGACGGAAGTGTTATAAGCAGCAGGGAAATTCAGACAGTGTCTGGAAGGTGAACACATGTGTGCGGGCGCTGGGCCGGAAGGCGGGCAGGGCGTCTGTGAACCCCGGCCTGCCCTCCGTGCCAGCGCCAGCCCCACCGGCAGCACCGCTGCTCCTGGGACAGAGACTCACTGCTGCACCACGGCACCAGCACCCCGTCTTCACTCATCCTCCGCCAGTTTCCAAAAAGCACTGAGGTGAGACAGTCCCCTGAGGTCCCCTGCAAATCTCCGATTTACAACCCCAGGAAGGGGACAGTCCACTGAAGACTCCACATGCCACAGGGTCTCCTCCCGCCCACCTGCTCTGCCGGGGCTGCTCCTCTCAGAGCTCCGGGCAGACACAGCATATGGGTCTGTTCCCTGCCTCGTACGTGATGGCACCAAGCAATCATGGTTAGCAGTTGTGGGGTGTGATCGTGGGATCTGCTCAGCAGAGTCTTGTCCCTCCTGAAGCTATATTCAAAACGTCCTTACATTTTAGAGATGTATTTACAGGAATGAAATGCTAACTGGGAACTGTTCTGAAACAGGCCCCGGGGATGCTGGGCGGGGCCCGGGATGAGAGAAAGCCTGCTCTGCAGCTGTGCCGCAGGTCAAGGCTCTCGTCTGCTCTGTCTGCAGAAGGGGAGGCACTGAAGCAGGTGTCTGCTGGATGTGAGACAAGCATCACGGACTCCAGGAAGACACGCTCAGCTGGGTGAAAAGGAGTCACTCACTATTTCACAGAAGCTGATTACCAGAAGATTTTTTAATTTGCTTTAAAACAGTAAGTGCCCTAGACATAGTCACTGACCACCACACAGATGGAGCAACATGCCTTCAAAGACGGACAGCTGACTGAAACCAAGATGGCGGCATAGGTAAACACCGGAAATTGCTGCCTCGCACAACCACTTCAAAAATACAACGAAAAGACAAAACGGACATCATCCAGAACCACAGGAAGGCTGGCCGAGTGGAAATTCTACAACTAGAAGGAAAGAGAAAAGCACACTGAGACTCAGAGGAGGTGCGGTGTGGAAGTAAAGTGCAGAGGTACGGAGGCGCACATGGAAAGGGCTGGCAGCTGTCTTTTTCAATCGGGAGGGAGTCAAGCTCCCGACTGCTCTGAACGCCAGTTCTGGGCGAGTCTCCGGGGACCCAGACTCATAGGGAGAGAAACTGGACTGTCTGGCATCGGGCAGAACTCGAGGACGGCTTTCTCTCAGAGGTGCTTGCAGCGATCACCGCGGAACAGTGAGACCCCGGTCCTCTTAGGGCAGGACTGAGGATCAGCCATAGCTGTTTGCTCCGCCCTGTTGATTCCCTGAGACCCCGCCCCACCCAAGCCGTGAGCAGAGGCTTTTGCACATGAATGCCCTGGCCCTTTGCAATCTGAAAATTACCTAACTGCAGCTGGGTCAGAGAGACCCAGAACATCCAAAAGAAGGCCCAAGGCCCCACAGCAGCTTGCATTGCTTCACAGCTGGGCCTCATCAGGGCACCTCCAAACTCCAAACAAAGAAGAGGAATCTGCAGATCTCTCCATAGCTCCTGCTGGGTGGCCTCAGGCAGAGGCTAAATTAACACCTCCTTAGATCCAAGAGCCAGTGTACCCAGTGGTCAGAGTGGGACCATCCAGATTACAACTCCTCAGATCCATAAGGGACACACTCAGGGGGCAGACTCAGTGAGCACCAAAGCCCCACGGAAGCAAGTCCTGCCCCAGAAGGGTGTCTCCAGCACAGAAGTTCTCCCACCATAACCACAGCTGATTCTCACAGCCAATTGGCCTGGAGGTCAATTCCTCCCAGTGATACCTACAACGATCAAAGCTTAACTACAACAAGACTGTGCACAAAGCCCACAAAGGGGTGCACCAAGAGTGTCCACCTCAGGTAATTGGGGAGGCTGAGCCACTGGACTCTATAGGACACCTAGCACACAAAACCACTCTATCAACACAGGGAAGCAGCCAAAATGCGGAGACAAAGAAACAGGTCACAAATGACAGAAATGGAGGAAAGCAAACGACTGGGTATAGAGTTCAAAACCACGGTTATAAGGTTTTTCAAGAATTTTCTAGAAACCGCCGATAAATTTAGTGAGACCCTCGAGGATATGAAAAAGGACCAACTAGAAATTAAGCATACACTGACTGAAATAAAGAATAATATACAGAGATCCAACAGCAGACAAGAGGATCCCAAGAATCAAGTCAAAGATTTGAAATACGAAGAAGCAAAAAATGCCCAACTGGAAAAACAAAAAGAAAAAAGAATCCAAAAATATGAAGATAGTGTAAGGAGCCTCTGGGACAACTTCAAGCGTACCAACATCCGAATTATAGGGGTGCCAGAAGAAGAGAGAGAGCAAGATATTGAAAACCTATTTGAAGAAATAATGACAGAAAACTTCCCCTGCCTGGTGAAAGAAATAGACTTACAAGTCCAGGATGCTCAGAGAACCCCAAACAAAAGGAATCCAAAGAGGACCACACCAAGACACATCATAATTAAAATGCCAAGAGCAAAAGACAAAGAGAGTATCCTAAAAGCAGCAAGAGAAAGACAGTGAGTTACCTACAAGGGAATACCCATACGACTGTCAGCTGATTTCTCAACAGAAACTTTGCAGGCCAGAAGGGAGTGGCAAGAAATATTCAAAGTGATGAATACCAAGAACCTACAACCAAGATTACTTTATCCAGCAAAGCTATCATTCAGAATTGAAAGTCAGATAAAGAGCTTCACAGATAAGAAAAGGCTAAAGGAGTTCATCACCACCAAACCAGTATTATATGAAATGCTGAAAGGTATCCTTTAAGAAGATAAATAATTTGATGAACAGAATAAACTGGTGAATAAATAGAATCAGGGACATAGAAAGGGAGTGGACTGACAATTCTCAGGGGGGAAGGGGTGTGGGGGGTTCGGAAAGATACTGGACAAAAATCATACACCTATGGATGAGGACAATGGCAGGGGTAAGGGCAGAAGGTGGGGTGGGAACTGGGTGGAGGGGAGCTATGGGGGGAAAAAAGAGGAACAACTGTAATAATCTGAACAATAAAGATTTAATTTAAAAAAAAAAAAAAAGATGGACAGCCACAATCCTGCCAGGACGCAGTATTTCCCGAGCCTCACGCCTGTGACTGGCGTCCTGTGTGGTTCCCAGGGGGTGGTGGAAGCACTGCGATTCTAGAGCCGGCAGCAGAAATACTTCTTGGGAAGCCACCTTCTTAGTCAAACTCCAACTCACAGATCAGCCGCCCACACTGCTCCCGAGTCCCACGACACAGCCAGGAACACTGTTCCCCTGCCTGCTGACACGGTCGCGCCGCGATGGCTGGCAGCGAGCTGTGTGGGCATCCTCCAGGCCAACCACCCCGACCACACGGGCATGGCAGGCGTTTTACCTGTTCCGTCTTCCTTGCGATGAGACTGCCAATGGTCTTGCTGAAAAAACTGGCGAGCAGAGGATTGAGAGGCGGCTCGTGGTCCAGGAAGTCGTAGAGGAGGTTCAGCAGAGCCTCGTCCCCACCCAGCCTGTCGTTGATCTGCGGCACATCGCACGTCAGCAGCTCACAGGCCGTGTTCGGGTACCTACAGGGCACAACGCCAGCAACTGGAGGTGAAATTAGACTTCTCCAACTCTCGGGAAACAGCTTAAATAATCTGCCCTTAGGGTGCAGATCCACGGGCAAGAGGGAAACACTGACAAACCTCTGACCAGAACAAAAATGCACTAGGCCTCAGATGACCGGCACTTCTGTCGGACTACTGGAAGGCCACATCTGTAACCACCACCTGCTGGACCTCGTGCCCTGCACTCTCTCCAGGCTCTGCTCTCGAGCTCACCTGCAGCTCTCTCACCTCCTGTCACCATCACAGCTCCCTCCCTCTCCCTGCCCTTCCTGTCCCTGCGCATCCACAAGCACGGTCCCGTCTGCCCTGGACTGAAGCTTACAGTGATGTCCTGGTTATGAGGAGGCAAAGCACAATATCACCAGGAATACCACCGATATACATGAACTATGTCCTATGCATTTGATAAAAGTGACCAGATACGAAATAATCCTCACCTCATTCCGAGTAATCCCATGACATCACTGAGTGCCCTGCCTTCCTGTGGGAGACCCCTGGGCCAGGCACACCCACCCAACATCTGCTCATCCAGGACTGAGCCTGTGACCCAGGGCCTTAGCTGGGGAACGCAGGTGACGATGCCTGGCCCAGAGGAGGCAGGGACTCAGGGGGAGCATCCTGTGGGCTGGCGGCATACACCTGGCACCACGTGGGACACATGGCCTGACCTCTGTGCCGGGGCTTCCTCATCTGCACACGAGGTGAGTGGCCACCTCCCCACAAGGCTGTGCATAAAGCCAAGCAGCATCAAGTCAGCCACTGCGACTCCCTGCTCCTGGCAGCCCCAGCACAGGCCCCAGGACAGCCTCCCCCCACCCCCCGCACAGCCCCCAGCACAGCCCCCCAGCACAGGTCCCAGTCCAGGTGGCCCTGGATCAGTGAGAGGGTCCTGGGTTTGAGGCTCTTGAGGAAACAGCTGGTGGAGACCTCAATCTGGCTGTGGAGCCATGTTCCTCATCGGCCCAGAGACAGCTTCTCCTCAACCCAGAAACAGTGCCAGGTGCGCAGCAGGCGTGAGGGACCTGCGGATCCGCAGGCAGCCCAGCCGTGGGCAGTTAGCAAGCAGGCCCCGGCTTGAGAGGGGGCTCAGACAGAGGTGTGGTCAGTTCTAGGGAGGGGTGGCCAGCGACCACCTTGGGGATTGTGACCAGGATCAGAGGAGGTGGCTCAGCACTGCAGGCATGAGCTGTGATAACCAGCATGGCGGAGAGCGCACGGCCGCCAGGAGCAGAGGCCAGAGGGCGTGCTCGAGTGCCCAGCAGGAGGCCAGGTCAGCAGCCCTGGGCCAGAGCAAAGCCCCACGTCATGCAGGCAGAGAGGTGTCCACCGGTCTCCAAACAAGATGCACCGAGTGCAGGACAGAACTGGGCCCAGCAAGCAGACATCTCCCTCCAGGAAGCTCTCCCAGAGCCAACAGGAAGGCCCCAGTCCCCCTGCACACACAGGCCACTGTGGGGCACGGTTACAGTGTTTTGGCCAGGTTCAAGCCTCGGACTAATGAAAGGACAGGGTCCTCTCACTGACACGTGCAAGTCCCAGCTGGAGGGCAGGGCCCTCCCAGCACAATTATAGCCAACGGCTGTGGTTGTAAGCTTGAACCTATGGTCCGAACACGTAGCTCCACGTGCCTTGTGCTAGAGTTCGGGTGCATGTAGTTAAGTGAGGATGAAACTCACGAGAATGCTGTAAACAACGTGATCACGCCCCTACTTTGCCTCGTGGCATCTGCTATAAAATAAAGACACAGCTTGTGGGCGCGGGCGCTGTCTCCTCATCAGGGAGCAGCATCCCACCGAGACCCAGCTTTCATTCTCTTGTCTGTCTTTCCTTAATCCTTTCACCCCCCCCCCCCCACTCGAGATCACCCTTGGTCGTGCTGGCATGGCACAGGCCACCACTCACACGTGGGGCAGGCTGAGCTACAATACCCTCACCTGCTCAGGTACGGTGAGGTGGAGGGACTGTGATTTTTATAAGTACTTTATTTTTATTTTTAATTATATTTTTATTGATTTCAGAGAGGAAGGGAGAGGGGGAGAGAGATAGTAACATCAATAAGGAGAATCACAGATCGGCTGCCTCCTGCAAGCCCCACACTGGGGATCGAGCCCGCAACCCAGGCTTGTGCCCAGACCAGGAATCGAATCGTAACCTCTTGGTTCATTGATCGACGCCCGGCTGGGCTTTATCAGTATTTTACATGATTCTTCAAGAAAAGAACTGCATTAGTAGTTTATAAAATGTGAGCCTCAGCTAGTCACAGAGGCGTGGCAGCCAGCCCGCAGGTCAGGGAGGAGGGAACTCTCAGAGCAGTGACACTTCCAGCCCCTCCCTGCTGCCGCCGCCCAGGCCCGGAGTTTCTTCCCAGGAAAACATGGTCCAGAGCAGCTCCTGGACTCAAGGCCGCTTGTACCACAAACAAGGCCTGGTACAAAAAACACTGGGGTCCCCCAGCCCCTCTTCCTGACTCAGGGCATGACAGGTTGACACCCACAGGTAGGAGCTGGAGGGATTTTTTCTGGAGAAACTGATGGGACGGAGAGAAATGCCAGCCAGCTGTCGTCCTCCCCGGTGTGGGCATCCGCCACCCACAGGAAGGCAGGGTGAGCAGCCCCACTCAGACCCACACTCTGTGCAGGCTGTAGTGCCTCTTCAAAGGAACACAGTGCTGATCAAACCACCACCAGGAAACAGGGCAGAACAGGGAGAGCGTGTGGAGAACAGAAGGAAACTGCCCAGAAAACTACACACTCAGGCAGCATCCGTGAACAAGAATTGGAGGCTTGTCCTACCCGGTGTGGCTCAGTGGATAGAGCGTCGGCCTGCGGACTGAAGGGTCCCAGGCACATGTCCGGGTTGCAGGCTCGATCTCCAGTGGGGGGCATGCAGGAGGCAGCCAATCCATGATTCTCTCTCATCATTGATGTTTCTATCTCTCTCCCTCTCCCTTACCCTTCCTCTCTGAAATCAATAAAAATATTTTTTTAAAAGGGCCAGAGGCTTGTATTTATAATATGAGAAATTAAAAATGATAGTAGAAAACTTAAAAATCAACAAAAGGGAGGAAGATAAAATTTGAAGAAACTCTCAAGTGTAGAACAAAGGCAAAGATAAGACATTAAGAGAAAAAATAAGAAGGAAGTATCAATTCGGGGGGTCTAACACCAATTAGATATCCCAGAGAGAATAGAGGGAAAACTGGGAGGGAGAAAGTTATAGAAGAAATAACACAAGAAGTTCCCTGTGCCGAAGGCCACGAATTTGCAGACTGCAAGGGCCCCTGGGTACTGAGCACAATGGGTGAGAGCCCCACCCCCAGGGCTTGCCTTGGCGGGAACATGTAGGGTCTACAGCTGGGCACCTGCTCACTCTGGGTGTCTGCCTGCCTGCTTGTTTCCTTCCCCTAGAGCAGAGGTTCCCCACGTGGGGCACACGGCCCCCAGGGGGGCAATTTGATTTTTAAGGGGGGCAATTTGAGAATGAGTTATTAACAGTGAATGTTTTGCATTTCTTATGGTTCTAGGGGCCTCAAATACAGTCTATAAATATACATGTGACATATTATGCATTTCAGTTCCCTATTACGTTTTGAGACTTTATTTGCTATTTTTTCATATCACTTCATATTATTTTTTAACAATTTCTTAGTGATTTCCTCCTCAGAACTTCAACTGTCCTTCCGTTCATTTTTCTCTTTCATGGATACCATGTTCTTTGGAAGCTGTTTAAACCAAGTTAATGGGTTTTTAGGCTTCCTCCACGTGAATAGGAGTTCACTTTTTAAATAAGAATTATATGTCACAGGGCGGGGGGGGGGGGGGGGGCAGCAGGATTTTAGAGATGCTTAGGTGGGGTGTGGCCAAAAAAAGGTTGGGAACCACTGCCCTAGCGCGAACAGTTCCTCCTTGCCCTGTCTGCTTGGCTTTGTACTATCTGTCACTAATTTCTCCCAGACTCGGGCTAGAAAACTCCCCTGGCCCAGGATGCTACTCCAGGACCCCTCTGCCAAGCCCCACTCTCCTCCCTCAGACCTGTCACCAACACCCTCCAGACAGGGAGACCACAGAACAGTTACCAAGCAGGACACATTGGGAGCGAGAGGGTAAAGGGGTGGGCTGTGAATGGTGATGACGGTGATGCTGAGCCCACGCACTGAGCAGGAGCATCCCCTGCACAGTGTCTCTATCTGACCTTCCTCAGAGGGTCCTAGGGCCAAGGCCCCGGCTCCTCCACGAACCAGCTCTGCCTCACCAAGGACCGCCTCGCCCAGCACAGGCACTCCCTGCCCCCCACCGGCTGGGCCAGCACAGTCCTGTCCAGGCAGGGACAGTCTGGGCAGTCTCTGCTGAGCCACCGGGTCTGCCCTTGTAACCACAAACGGGTTACATGTGCTTGTGCTCCAACAGGACTTTCTTTGTGAACAATGAGATGCGAATTTGGTATCATTTTCACGTGCAACAACCATTTAAAAATACAGACCCATTCTTAGCTTGCAAGTCACACAAAAACAGGATGTGACCTGCAGGCCGTGGTTTGCTGACCCTGTTCTAAGACCTCCCACCACTCACTGTCCAGCTGCCCGTCTGTCCTGACGAGCTGCTCAGGCCCCAGTGGGCACCCTCAGAGCCGAAGGCTGCATCCGCTCTGCCCTTCCTGTCACGCAAGGTCCCTGTCCTCAAACTCCTCAGTCCTTATGCCAAACCCTCGCCACACCCCTTCCTTCTGACATCCTGGTCAACTGTAGAATGGGGCATTTTAGGAAAAACTGAGAATGGTCACTAATAACATATTCCGCTGAGCCCAGGACCCAGAGTGAAGCAAAGTCCACCGTGTCCCGAGCGGCCATTTACCAGGCGGGGCCCGCCCCCTATGGCGGTGCAGCCACCTGCAGCTCTGCCGGGGTCTGTCCTCCGGCACACTGTCCCTCAGGCTCCAGCACGCCGTAGGCTGACTACAGCCCAGAATGCAAAGTCACCCCCCAGGAGCAGCCTCCTCACTTGTCCATCAGGAAGCCATCCCTGCGGCCCTGCCCAGTACATACTTGAAGCGGACCTTCTCGTCCATGTCCAGGGGCGGGTCCTGTGTGATGAGGCTCACCAGCTCCTCCATACACTGCGGCCGACACAGGAAGTCCAGCAGCTTCCGGTTCTGAGCCTTGCACTCCTGCAAGATGTCATCTTCGTCCATTAACTCCCGCAGCGTCACGTCCTCCTTATCCAGCAGCTTGTCGACATGGGACGTGGTGTTCAAGTCGAACTTCCAGAACATGGTGACGGCCACAGACCTGCAGGCAAAGACCAGAGGGTCACTTCCCCCAGCAACTCGACAGGGTCCCAGAGTCCGTCCCCATAAGGGCCTGCGCTGGAGAGGGTGCTCTTCCCCACACCCGCTCTGCCCACGCCCCTCCGGGTCAGGCTCTCATGTCAGCAGGGACGTCACGTGCAGCGCTCGGTTCCCTGCTGGCTGACCCACCTTCCTCATGCTCCTTTCCCGCCCTGGGTGCTCTCCTTCACTCCCTGCCCCCCTAGGAGAGGTGTCTCCGTGCCTCTGCACCCCAAGAAAGTTAATGATTCACAAGCCCCACCCAGGCATCCGGCTCCTCAGAGTGAACACTGGACACCTCTCCCCGAATGTCCCTGGATCGTATGTACTCAGTTTTCTGTAGATGACGCTTTGACATCTTAGAACACCTTTCTGGCTGGAGAGACGGCCCCTCCCTGGCTGGTCAATCTCAGGCCCAGCAGGGGCAGGCTTGTGCCCTCTGCACACTCCCATCCAGAGGGCTCCTCCACTATGCCCAGCCCTCCCCTGCCACACGTCCCTCACACTCTGCTGGGCCCTGAGAGGGAGGGAGAGGGGGAAGAGAAAAACATTGATATGTTGCCTCTCGTATGTACCCCAATTAGGGATCAAACCTGCAACCTAGGTATGTGCCCTGACCGGGAATCGAACCCACAACTTTTTGGTGCATGGGATGATGCTCCAACGAACTGAGCCACCCAGCCAGGGCATCTTTGTCTAGCTTCTTAAGATAGAAGCTCAGATTTATTTTTTTTAAATATTTTTTTATTTCTTTTATTTTTTAAATATATATTTGTTATTGATTTCAGAGAGGAAGGGGGAGAGCGAGAGAGAGAGAGAGAGAGAGAGAGAGAGAGAGAGAAATGATGAGAGAAAATCATGATCAGCTGCCTCCTGCACTCCCCCTACTGGGGATCAAGTCCACAACCTGGGCATGTGCCCTGACCAGGAATTGAACCAGGGACCTCTTGGTTCATGGGTTGACACTCAACCACTGAGCCACACTGGCCTGGTCATATCATTGATTTTTTAGACCTTTTTCTATTATAAGCATTTAAAGCTACAAAGTTTCTTTCAAGCACTACTTTAGCTGCATCCCACAGATTTTTATATTTATAATGTTCCTTGTGATTTTTTTCTTTGACTTACACTTTAAAATATAATGCTTAATTTTCAAATTATTTTGGGACTTCCTAAATAGCTCTTAGTTACTGATATCTCATTTCTGTTGTACTCAGAGAGCAGGCTTATGTGACTTCATTCCTTTAACTGTATTGGTATTTGATTTATGGCCTCGCATGGAGTTCAACAAACTTCTTCTGAAAGAGTTATTTTCAGCTTTGTAGGTCCCATAGGATCTCTCTTGCATGTTCTTTTCCTTCTTCCTAACAATTCTTTAAAAACACAAAAACTACTCTCATCCCTGGCTAGTGTGGCTCAGTTGGTTGAGCGTGGTCCCAGGCACTGAAAAGTTGCTGGTTCCATTCCCAGTCAGGGCACATGCCTTGGTTGCAGGCTTGATCCCCGGCAGGGGACGTGCAAGAGGCTGCAATCGATCACTGTTTCTCTCTTTCTCTTCCTCTCCCTTCCTCTCTCTCTGAAAATCAATTAATAATCTTAAAAACAAACTACTCTCAGTCTGCAAGCTGCAAAGAGCAAGCAGTGGGCTGGACTTGCATGCAGGCTGCAGTGTCCTCCCCAATGCCTTGCCTATGACACAGTCCACGGTCCATCCTAGTGAATGTGGCGTGTGCCCTGGAAAACCGGGTTCACTCTGCTGCTGGGGGAGTCAGTCAAGTTGGTTGACAGTAATAATATAATGATAACTGATAAAATCAGCTGACAACTGCTTTTGTGACTACTTTCATCAAATAATGAGAGAGGATTGCAGTCTTCAACTATAACTGTGGAAGTATTCATGTCTCCTTTGGATTTGTAAGTTTTTGCTTCATGTATTTAGAATTTATTTTATTATGTGGATACATATTTAGGATTTCATGTCTTGATGAACTGCCTCTTTGTTCATTTTGAAATGCCCCTCATTATCTCTGGCAATATAGGCAACCTCGCTTCACTGCGCTTCGCAGAGACTGCGATTCCACCAACGAAGGCTTGTGCAGCCCTGCATCTCGCCAGCCCACGGGCACCACTTCCCCAACACCTGTGCTCAGTGCTGCTGAAATATTACAAACCTTGTCATCGTCAAAACCTGGTCATGGTTCTCTGTGATCAGTGACCCTTAACCTTACTCCTGTCATTGTTTGGGGCCCACAAACTGCCCCGTATGAGACCAAGAACCTAACTGATAAATGCTGTGCTCTCACTGCTCCACCGACCGGCCGCCCACCTCTCTCTCTCCTGGGCCCCCTATTTCCTGAGACACAACAAGACGGAAGTCAGGCCCATTCAGAGCCCACAATGGCCTCCAGGAGGCCCAGTGAAGGAAGAGCTGCACCCCTCACTTTAAATCAAAAGCAGAAACGACCAGCTTGGTGAGGCTTGTCCAACGCCAAGAGAAGCTGAAAGCGAGGCCTCTCGCGCCCAACAGTGAGCCTGCTGTGAAGGCCAAGAGGTTCTGGAAGGAAATTCAAGCGCTGCTCCAGCCAACACGCGTGATGAGAGGGAACAGCCTATTGCTGGTGAGGAGACGGGTCCGTGCTCTGGGTTGAGGCCACACAGCCACAGCTCCCTGCAGCCAAAGCCTAATCCAGGGCCAGGCCCTGCTCTTCCATTCCGTGAAGGCTGAGAGGTGAGGAGGCAGCGGGAGGAACGTGTGGAGATGGGAGGCTGGTCGTGAGCTGAAGGAGGTGCCAGGGGAAGCAGCAGGTGCTGAGCTGCAGCAAGCTGTGCAGAAGGGCCGCTCGGATGACCGTGGAGGGGCCACTCAGCAGGTCGTCCACAGCCTCGGAGTGTGGAGGACACGGCCTCCTCCGGGAAGGAGGCGCCACCTGGGATGTTCGCAGTGAGGGGAGGTCAGCGCCTGGCCTCACAGGACCGGCGGCTCCTGCTAGGAGCTCATGCAGCTGTGACTTTAAGCTGGAGCCAGTGCTCACTTCCATTTAGAAAATCCTAGGCCGGTAAGAGTGATGCTCCGTCTGCTCTACCTGTGTCTGAACGTGCCACACGGCTTCCTGCACAGTGTGAGCCCCTGTGGAGACCTGCTGCTCAGAAAAAAGGATTCTTCCCTAACCTTCCTGCTCGTGACAAGGCGCCTGGTCACCAGGGGCGCTGGGGGAGACGGGCCAGATGAATTCTGTTTTCATGCCTTTCTGCAGCTCTTGGGTCAAGGACTAACTCTGACTCCCAAGTCTCACTGGGAAGAAAAACCACGTTTGTAAGCAATCGCTGCCGTCGTGGTTCCTGATGGATCGGGGAGAATAAATGGAAAAGTTCTCCCCGTCCCAGCTGCCACTGAGGCCCTGAGGGACTCCTGGGAGGCAGTCACAGGCGTCTGGGAGAAGCTGATCCACCCTCGTGGCCGATCTGAGGGCTCCAGACCTCCGAGAGGAAGTGCCTGCACGTGTGGTGGGAGCAGCAGCAGGAGCATGACGTGGAGCCTGAGGACGCGCTGAATCGCTGCAAACTCAGGACAGAGCTTGAGTGATGAGGAGGAGCTTGCAGAGGAGCAGAGAGAGGGGTTTCGGGAGACGGAGCCCACCCTGTGACGAGGCTGTGAGGACGGTGAGATGGCAACAGAGGATTTAGAGCAGTGGTTTTCAACCTTCTGGCCCTTTAAATACAGTTCCTCATGTTGTGACCCAACCATAAAATTATTTTCGTTGCTACTTCATAACTGTAATGTTGCTACCGTTATGAATCATAATGTAAATATCTGATATGCAAGATGGTCTTAGGCGACCCCTGTGAAAGGATCGTTCGACCGCCAAAAGGGTCTCGACCCACAGGTTGAGAACCGCTGATTTAGTATGTCACATGAGTGTGGCTGACATAGCAGTGCCGGGTTTGAGGACTGGCTGCAGAGAAAGAGAGAGAAAAAAAGAGACACAAAAGAGAAAAGGAAAAGAAAGGAAAAAAATAAACTATCCTCTACAATTACCTTCATTTCAGAAAATAATGACTTTTAAATATCAAAAAAAGGAAAGCCATCATTTCAGGATTAAGGATAATGTCTCACTTTGAAAAAATATAGTTTTAAGGAAAACTCACCTCATTACATTTATTTTGTTCATTTCCCATATTACAGACCAGCATTTGAGGACTACTATTTTACCACCACCACATGACACATGAAATAAAAGTAGGTTACTCTTACAACCATTAACTTAAACCATAGCTCATGAGCTCACATCAGCACATTCTGCTATGCCATCAAGTCAAAAATCCCTGTATAAGGACATTTCCGTTTCCATCCGTTATCTATGCATCTTAAGAAATACTGATCGCATCTGTGGCTTCCTTTAAAAGTTTATCCCAATGGCACTGCAGCTAATTTCAATGTCAAAGGAACACTCCCAGAAAATACTGCACTCCTTCTCCAAACGCTCCTCACGTCCAGCACCCTCCCAGCACCGCACACTGCCCCACCCGCAGGGAGCTCTCGCTCTCCTTCCCAGGTGACACATCCACGGCATCCCCACCCCTCAGGTCGTCATGAGACTGCAGGCCCCGCACCAACACGTGAGACGTCAGACTCCTGCCACACCCTGACAACGCCTCCGCCCGCCAGGCTCTCTGGAGCGCCTAGCAAAGTATCACCAACATCTTCCAGACGCTTATTCAACAGCCACCGAAAGGAACTTGAAGTTCCACGTCTCTATTTACTCTTTCTGGTCAGCATGATCTTCAGACTGAAGGTGGGTCCCAAAGAGAAATGCTGCCATGTGATCATATAGTTCCAAACGAGCCCTTCACAAAGGAACACGGAGGTACAGACTGTTGCTAAGAGAAATTAGAATCTAAAAGATATACAATCAAAGTCCTGGGTCGGCTGTGTGACCTGAAGCCAGTTATGTGACCCCTTGTACTGGGGACAGTGAGCATCCCTGACTCGTGGAACTGCTGTGAGGACTGAGTTACCCCCCTAAAGAGCCTGGAAGAGTGGCCACACCTGGTGCCCTCACAGACCCTGACTGCCAAGGAGAGGAGAGAGACAGGTCACCTGCTGCACAGAACGGGCTCCGTGGTGCTGGGCGGCGGGCACGGCTCGCAGAGCTGTGTGTATGCTCCCCCGAGCCCACCTCCAGCGGCATCACACGGAGCTTGCATCCAACATGAAGGAAGTGTTTGCACTGGATGGACAAACCCTACAACCAGGAGGCTTTCTCACTCTCCCAAAGAGCAATGGTCACCCTTTACCAGCAGACTGGGACTCTATGTGGCTTGGAAAAAATGATGACGCAAGTCCCGGGAGAGCAGTGAATATCTGTACAATCGACTGATTAACAAATGAGACCAGGTCTAAACTGGGGGAGAGACCCCAAAAATGGCCTAATTGAAACAGATGAATAACAATCCAAAATCAGAAGTGAAGCCCTAGCTGGTTTGACTCAGTAGTTGGGGCGTCAGCCCATGGACTGAAGGGTCCCAGGTTCGATTCTGGTCAAGGATGTGTACCTCAGTTGCAAGCTCGACCAGGCGGGGCACATGCAGGAGGCAACCAATCAATGTGCCTCTCCCATCGACTTCGCTCTCTGTCTCTCCCCCTCCCTCCACTCTGAAAAAATAAATGAAAAAAAAATATCCTCAGGTGAGGATTAACAAAACATACACACACAAAAAAATTAAAAGAAGTGAAAAGAAGAAATAGCCCTAGCAGGTATGGCTTAGTGGATAGAGCGTCGGCCTGTGGACTCAAGGGTCCCAGGTTCGATTCTGCTCAAGGGCACATGCCCGGGTTGCGGGCTTGATCCCTAGTAGGGGGTGTGCAGGAGGCAGCCAATCAATGATTCTCTCTCATCATTGATGTTTCTCTCTCTCTCCCTCTCCCTTCTTCTCTGATATCAATAAAAATATATTTTAAAAAATAGAAGAAATAGCCACTAACAGAGAGGTAAATTAAAATGATTATAAAACAATAATTTATACTATCTATGCTCATGCATTCGAAGCAAGCCTGAACCATCTAGCCCAGCGGTTGCCAACCTTTTGGACCTTGCAGACCACCGGCTGGTGACCGCTGATCCAGCCTCCTGGAAACACACCGTCCAAGCCCAGTGCAGAGGCAGAATCAGCCTCTCGAACAGGCCTGGGCTCCACCTGGATGTCTCCACCACAGGCTGAGCGCTGCTTTAGGACGGGCTGTCTCTCTCAGCCCTATAACCTGGGTCACAGCTTCAGGTTGGACATGCAGCTGACATGCTCTGTGGGTTCACCACATCAACCAGTAAACAAACTTGATACAAGTTCTTAAAGGCTGAGACGGGAGGGGGGTCCAGTGGGCAAGCAGGGCAAGGAGCCGAGCAGATGGGAGCAAAGGGACGGGGTCCCCACAGCTCCCACCTGCGTGACTCGGCAGGTGTGGAAGACTCTCGTTGTGCCCAGCTTTTGTTGTCCCTTTCTTCAATAGTGACGGAGGTTTAGGGGGGCACTTGGCCACCTCCTTAAGCCTAGTTTTCCCAGCCTCCCTTTGCAGCCAGCTACAGTCAGGTGACTAAGCTCTGGGCAGAGGGCTGGGCGTAGAAGTGACCTTGGAGCCACAGGCCTTCCTGGTGTGAGCTCCTGAGTCCTGCTGGCCCGCCTGCCTCCCGGGAGATGCAAGAAGCAGAGCACCCTCTGACTCCTCAAGTGAAAGCCCGGGGCTGAGGCAGGAGCTGCCAGACCAACCTGCGTGAGAGAGAAGTGCAGTCCCCCCTCGTTTAAGCCACTGCTTCTTGGGACCTTTTGGTGCAGCTCAGTCTGTACCTTAATACAATCCGAGCAAGTTTCTTAACCTCCCTGAGCTTTAGCTTTTTCACCTATAAAATGATCACATTTTCTCCAAAAGGTTACAGAGTTAAGCAATACACCTGGCAGATAATAAGTGCTCAACCAATACCTGAATTTACTGAATTGGGAAAAGAGATGTAATATCACTGACACATATTATAAGCTCAATTAGTGTTCATTCCCCCCCTTTTTTCTTTTTGTTTTAATCCTCACCTGAGGATTTTTTTTTTTTTTTTTACTGATTTTAGAGAGAGGGGAGGGGGCTGGGGGGCTGAGAGAAACATTGATGTCTGAGAAAAACATGGATAGGTTGCCTCCTGTATACTCCCTGAACCCACAACCTAGGTATGTAGGTATGTGTCCGGACTGGGAATCGAAGCAACAGCAACCTTTGGGTGCACAGTGCACAGGGTGAGACTGAGCCACACCAACCAAGGCTCATTCCCTCCCCTTTTAACATTAGTTTTAACAGGCGGAGTACAACAGCCACCCATGTGGCTGCTCATGTTAAACAGCAAGAGGGGAGGAGGCTAAGACGGCTCCGTGCTGACTCCCCTGCATGAAGAGCCCTCCACGCAGGCAGGTGTGGGCTTGGTGCTGCCTGGTGCTCCGTCCTGACCACCATTTACTTGCCGCCAGCAGATGCTGCTCCTTGGTGTGGAGCTGGATATTTGAAAAAATGTGTGCAACTCAAACAACGAAACACAAAAACTAGAGTGGTCCATCCTTCCCACAAACAGCAGGAGACTTCCCAAGGCGCTCGTGACAAAAGGACGTGCTGCTAATGAGACCAGGGCCACAGGCAAAACCTAGGACTGACTTGGGCAAACCAGGACTGCTGGGCATCCCACCAAAACCAGAACACCAGCACTCCAGCCTTTCAAAATCAGGTCTCAACCAGATCTTTTACCCATAGAATGAATTGGAATTCTTCAAAAATGTCTTGCGTTTTATGGACCCCTTCATTTCACATATTTTAAAGTCAGCTTGTCAATTCCAACCTCCGACCCTGTCTCCACACACACACCCTGGGGTTTGTAATTGAAATTATGATGTATTTCTAGATTGGTTTTGGGAGAACTGGCACATTTACAACAATGAGTTTTCCAATCCAAAACTGGGGTGTATCTGTCCGTTTACTCAAGTCTTCTTTAATTTCTCTAAAAACTTACCATGTTTTCCACAGAGGTTTCACATTTTTCATTAGATTTATTCCTAGGTACTTTTGTTTATAATGCTACTATATGCATGACTTTTTCACTGCAATGTGTTTATTGGTGGTATATGATAATATTTTTATAAGCTGATTTTATATCCAGCAACTTCCTACATGATTATTGATTAAAGTTATCTGTAGATTGTTTCGGCCTTTCTACAATATACAATCATATCATCAGTGAATGACAACAGTTTTGTTTCTTTCATTCAAATTCTTTTATCTTTTTTCCCATTTTTCTGATTTATTGGTTTGGCTAAAACCTCCATCGTGAGCCTCAAATGATCATAAACAGACTATAAACAAGCATGCTTCTAACTCCCTCTCCCCTCCATGCTGCCTACCCCTCTGTGTTCCCATCATCTTCTCGAGGCTTCCTCCTGGGGGATTTCCTGTTTTCTGGCTCAATGACTTCCTCTTTACTGCAAATGATTTGATATTAAACCCACATACAGGGTGGAGAAAAGTAGGTTTATAGATGTTCATGTGGAAAATACAATAATTTTAAATAATAACACAAGAAGTCCTGACCGGTTTGGCTCAGTGGATAGAGCATCAGCCCTCGGACTGAAGGGTCCCGGGTTCGATTCCGGTCAGGGGCACGTATCTCGGTTGCATGCTCCCAGCACTGGCGAGGGCCATGCGGGAGACAACCAATCGATGTGTCTCTCTCATATCGGTGTTTCACTCAGTCTCTCCCTCTCCCTTCCACTCTCTAAAAATCAATGGGAAAAATATCCTCGGATGAGGATTAAAATAATCATAATAAATAAGAGCTGCCATCTTGTGTCCCTGCGTGTGTGCGCTTATTCTCAGGGGTCTGCCCTAGACCCCCTGAGCGTCAGCCTTAATCCCCCGCTCGGCCCTGTTTCCTCTCCAACAAGATGAAAGAAACTATCACGAACCAAGAGAAAGTCGCCAAACTGCAGGCACAAGTGCGCTTTGGTGGGAAAGGAACAGAAAACACACTCGTACTACAGCAGATGATTAAAAACTTCAGTTCTCCTTAAAGAAGTCAGGGGTAAACAATATCTCTGGTATTGAAGAGGTAAGTATGTTTACAAACCAAGGAACAGTGATCCACTGTAACAACCCTGAAGTTCAGGAACACTTTCACCATGACAGGCTGTGCTGAGACAAAGCAGCTGACAGAAATGCCCCCAGCACCTTCAACAGCTCGGGCGGACAGTCTGACGGTTAAGGAGACTGGCTGAAGCTCTGCCCAAACAAGCTGTGGATGGAAAAGCGCCACTTGCTACTGGAGAGGATGATGATGACGAAGTTCCAGATCTCGTGGAGGATTTTGATGAGGCTTCCAAGAATGAAGCAAACTGAACTGAGTCAACTTCTGAAGAAGATAAGCTTGAAGAAGTTTCTGGGAGCTGCTATTTTATATTATGACTGCTTTTTCAAATTTTGTTTATGGATCTGATAAAATCTAGATCTCTGATATTTTTTAGCCCAATGCCCCTGGACATTGCAGCTCTTTTCAGTTTTTGCTTACACATAAATCATTCTTTGCAGCTAATTAAGCTGAAGAATCTTGGGAATAAAGTTTGAAACAGGTTAATAAAAAAATAACAACAACACAAGAATAAAACTGTTTCACATACAATTGTAAACCTACTTTTGCCCCTTTTTGTATTTTTTATTTCTAGACATCTATTTGGTTCTTCTTCAAATATTGTAGATCACCTTTTATAGTTCCCGAAGATATTTTCTTTCTTTCTTTCTTTAAATATATTTTTATTGATTTCAGACAGGACAGGAGAGGGAGAGAGAGAGACAGAAACAATGATGAGCGAGAATCATTAATCAACTGCCTCCTGCACACCCCCTACTGAGGACTGAGTCCACAACCTGGGCATATGCCCTTGACCAGAATCGAACCCAGGACCCTTCAGTCCACAGGCTGACGCTCTATCCACTGAGCCAAACCGGCTATGGCAATATTTTATTTCCTCAAGAATAAAAAGCATGCTTGTTTATAGTCTGTTCCTGATAATTTCAAAATCTGAAGTATTGAAGGCTCTGTTTCCATTGGTTTTCACTCATGGTGCCTTATTTCCTTATTAGAGGTCCAGTGCATGAATTCGTGCACCAGAGGGGTCCCTCAGCCTGGCCTGCAGTGATCGGGCCAAAACCAGCCCAGTGCAAGAATTCGTGCACCAGGCCTCTAGTATGCAAAGATCTTTGGTTAATCTCTTCCTGCCCTCCCTCCTCCCCTCTTCTCTCTGAGATTCATCAGTCTGTTCCATGTTTCCTGTCTGTGCGTTGAGCATCTGCCCCCTGGTGGTCAGTGCATATCATAGCTACTAGTTGAAGGGTCGCTTAGGCTTTTATATATGTAGATATGCTTGGTCAGTTTTGTCTGTGTATTAACAATACCCTTATAAAATATCTGTAAGGATTTTTTTTTGCATCTTAGGATGACAGTAACTGCCTCCAGAGAGGATACCTGAAGGCATGACCAAACCAGAAAACACACTAAATTCATGCTTGATTACCCTGAACTACCAGGCAGTGTAAACCTGGGCTAGCGAGCCTCACAAAGGCTAAGCCAGAACCACAAGATGTTCCCCTTCTCCCACTTTTTTCCTGCCACATTTAGTAAAAAAATAACCAGGTGGGAGCAGGGATGGAGTGGGGCAGGCATGTCTATACTTCACCCTAACTCGGAGGATACAGATACAGCCTTCCACGCCCCATTTAGTACAGGGATGGTTTCCTCTAAGCTTTCCCTTTGAGAGGACTGAGATCTTAACTACTGTTCATACCCTACAAGGCCACTAAAGTCAAAGCCCCACTTTGTCCAGATCATCAAATGCCCTCAGGGCAAAGGCAGATTCCATCCCATTGTGATTAAATTACCTTTCTGGGTTATTATTTTTAGTTATATTTTGGTCTAGAACTTCCTTACCATATTGTCAATTCTTTTATTTCTTCTTCTTTGGAGTCCAACATTTTTTAAAATTTAAACTCTTTATTGTTTAAAGTATTACATATGTCTCCTTTTCCCCCCAGTAACCTCTCCCCAGCCGCTCCCACTCCCCAGCACGTGCCCTCACCCCCGTCTGTGTCATTGGTTATGTTTATAAGCATGCATACAAGTCCTTTGGTTGATCTCTTATCCCCCATCCCATCCTCCCCTGCTTCCCTCTGAGGTTTGACAGTCTGTTCGATGCTTGTCTCTGGAACTATTTTTGTTCATCAGTTTATGTTGTTCATTATATTCCACAAATAAGTGAGATCATGTGTTATTTATCTTTCGCCGACTGGCTTATTTCACTTAGCATAATGCTCTCCAGGTCCATCCATGCTGCTGCGAATGATAAGAGTTCCTTCTTTTTTACAGCGGTGTAGTATTCCATTGTGTAGATGTACTACAGTTTCCTAATCCACTCATCTGCTGATGGCACTTGGGCTGTTTCCAAATCTTAGCTATTGTAAATTGTGCTGCTATGAACATAGGGGTGCATATATCCTTTCTGACTGGTGTTTGATTTCTTGGGATATATTCCTAGAAGTGGATTTCTGGGTCAAATGGGAGTTCCATTTTTAGTCGTTTGAGGAAACTCCATCCTGCTCTCCACAGTGAATGCACAGTCTGCTGGAGTCCAACCATTTTGATGCTTTCCATAGGGTAGGACTGGAAGGACAGAGGCAATCCAAATACCGTAGCCTAACATTAATAAACAACATAAGACACTGCTGTTTTTCTTGCAAAATATACCTGATATACAATTCTCTATACTGAAATTTATGTTCTCGCATCCCTTTGAAGGATTATTCCACTTTCAATGGCTGCTACTCATACTCATGAGACATGTTGTCAACTGAATAATTGTAAGCTACTGACCGCGAGCTGAAGATCCTTTTGTCTTTCATGCTATACGATTCCAATGCGTGGGCATATGTTTCTTTATTTATACTGCTTGGGACACAGTGTGCTTCCATTCTGGGAGTCCAACTACACATTTACCACACATTACTATTCTCATGTTCCATCTCCCATCTCTCAAGGCTGCACACTGTGTAACTTCTTCATTCATATACTCCAGTTCACAATTCTGTCTTCTGCCATGTTTAATGTGTCTACTCCACATATATTGAGTTTTCTTTTTTTAAAATAATTCTTTATTGTTGAAAGTATTACATATGCCCCTTTCCCTTCCCACTGACCCCCTTGAGTTTTTTATTTCAACTTTTTTTCATTTCTGAAAGTTCTACTTGGATCACTTTGATACTTTGTTTTGCATTACTAATTTTTATTCTATATGTATTTCTTCAAATATTTCATATACTAGGGGCCCAGTGCATGAATTCATGCACCTTGAAAGGAACTGTGGGCCAAGAGGCTGTGGTGGGCACAGGGGCGTGTCTCGGCCCATCCTCCATGCCCCCACCCGGCCCCTCCCACCACGGCCCCTGGTCCCGTCTGCCAGCAGCCCTGCTCCCGCTGTCGCCGCTCCCACGCGCTGACGGCACTGGCCCCGCTCACACCCACGACTGCACAGAGCGATTAGGGCTGGCACCAGCAGTGGGTGCAAGCAGGGCCATCGCCAGCAGCGGGTGAGAGCACTGGGCGGGAACATGGCGGGCAAAAGCAAAGAATTTTCAGTAACCACCAGAGGCTTGCCCCAATGACAGCAACCGGCACCCTGCCTTGGTCTGGTGTCCCCACTCACCAGTTCCACCATCCCACCGCGGCCAACGCCTGCCATGTTCTGTGCTCTGCCGCCTGCTGCTGATGCCCACCATGTTCTGTGTGCACCCCCTGGTGGTCAACGCACGTCATAGCGACCAGTTGTTTGGTTGTTCCACCATTCAGTCTATTTGCATATTAGGGTTTTATATATATAGAGATACACTAGAAGCCCCCCACCGGTGCACAATCGGGGTCGGGGAGGGACTATGGGAGGGCTTCAGGGCATGTCCAGCCCATCTTGCCCAGTCTCGATCGGCCAGACCCCAGCAGCAAGCTAACCTACCAATTGGAGCATCTGCCCCCTGGTGGTCAGTGCACATCAAAATGACTGGTCAAACAGTCAAACAAACAGCCGGATACTTAGCATATTAGGCTTTTATTATATAGGATACGGCATCTGACTATTCAACATGTGCAGGCCTCAGGGCATCTAATTTTGCTAATTCTTCCTCACAATGGTATGTGTTTTCTGATTGTAAGTTCAAGTTTGCTTAAATGTAATGTATAAAATCCATTATTTTATACATTAAATAAAAGCCTACACTATGTATGCTTTTCTCTAAAGAGGGTTTATGTTTTCTTCAGCAAGGAACAAAGGATTACTATCATAACGCTCACTGTTCCTTTTTTTCTCTTTTGGCCTTTAGAACAGTATCTTAATTTTTAGTGCACCAAAGTGATCACAAGAAACCATATTTACTGTGATTTATCCAGCATCTAATTGGAGTGCGATGGGAGAGCTTTTTAGGAACACCCAATACTGCTGGACACAGGAGTCCCTCCCCCCCCTTTTTTTTTCAAAATATATTTTTATTTATTTCAGAGAGGAAGGGAGAGAGAAACATCAATTATGAGAGTGAATTGGCTGCCTCCTGCACATCCCACAACAGGATTGAGCCCACAATCCAGGCATGTGCCCTGACCAGGAATCAAACCGTGACCTTCTGGTTCTTAGGTCGATGCCCAACCACTTAGCCACACTTCCCTCCCTTTTTCATCCTCCACATGGACAGTGTGTTCTGGATGGCACCCATGACCGTGTAAGGGCTCTAGCTCACGTGTACCTCACTACAGGTGCATGGCTGTCCCCATTTTATTTGGATTACACTTCAGCTTGGAGAGACCAAGTAACTTGGTCTCTCCACAACACAGCTCCTCAAAACTAGACTCAGGAGGATCAAAAAACAACCAAAAGACAATAGACTATACACACCCTTCAAAATTAAATTTCTGCTGTCATCCATCTTTAAACTTCCACTTATACAGTATATTTGCACAAATTATACAGTAAAACAGAATAAAAAAGGAAAACCATCCTACCTTCTGTGGAAACTTCTTGTTTAAATTTTGTATTCAGGCAAAATATAAAAACATTTGGGGGTTTTTCTTGGAGTATATGCAACTTGAAGAAAATTTTTTTCATTCAGTATAAGATTGATAATCGCCTCACCTGAAAAATAAAAAGGAAAAATCTTACTTTAAGTTCTGCTTTTATCAAGTAAATTACCAAAATGGTAGATAAAAGGAAAGCAAAAATCAGTATCTTTACTTAGTATTCAAATTATCAGAACATTTCAGGATGAAGGAATGAAAAACTCCATTGCCTCTATTTGTGTTAGAGAGCCTGGTGCTGATGGCATACACCCAATCCGGTGTCTGGTTAATGAGCTCAATGGTTGGAATGTCACACACAGATTTCAAAGATGTGGGAAGATCTCTATGGAATTGTCCACTTTAGTAACTTTATGTATGCATTTATTTATTTTTTATCCTCACCTGAGGATATTTTTCCATTGATTTTTAGAGAGAGTGGAAGAGAGGGAAAGACAGAAATATTGATGTGAGAGAAACACACAGGTTAGTTGCCTCCTACACAAGCCCTAACCAGGGCCTGGGCCAGGGAGGAGCCTGTTTGCGTGCCCTTGACTGGAATCAAACCCAGGACCCTTTGGTTCACAAGCCGACGCTCTATCCACTGAGCCAAACCGGCTAGGGTCAGTCTAGTAACTTTACACTATCTCCTCAAGAAATGCACATTCCTGGCCTGGCTGCGTAGCTCAATTGGTTAGAACATCGTTCCAATACACCAAGGTTGCCAGTTCAATCCCCGGTCAGGGCACATTCAAGCATCAGCCAATGAGGCTGGAATGGCTCAGTGGTTGAGTGTCGACCTATGAATCAGGAGGTCACAGTTCCACCCAGTCAGGGCACATGCCCAGGTTATAAACTTAAGGCAGCCAATCAAGGATTCTCTCTCATCACTGATGTTTTTCTCTTTCTCTCTTCCTCTTCCTTACTCTCTGAAATAAACAAAAAAATATATATTTTAAAAGAAACAGCCAATGAATGCACAAATAAGTGGAACAACAAAACTAAGTTTCTCTCTCCCCTCAGCCCCACTATTTCCCTTTCTCTCTCCCCCTCAAAAAAAAAAAAAAAGCATATTCCTGGTCACAAGGTGACTGATAATCCATCACAATGTCTAGAAGCATCTCCAACAGTGACTTCTACACACCATTTCCAAATCAGGCGACCAGCACTGCCCAATGAACTGACTGACTCCACGTCTCCGGCAAAAGCATGGACACTTGGAGCCTGGGGAGCTCACTTGGTACTTGCATGAAAGTCATGATTTCACCATTGGGAACTAGTCTTTAGCATTTCCTTCCCTGGACACATGAATTCCCTGATGACCACCCAAGAAAAGGCCACCTCTGCTCTCTCTCCCACCGGAATGGGGGTCAGCATTCTCCTAGGTCCATGGCTATTTTAAAAGCCACCTTATACCTTCATTCTAAAACCTGTTTTTAATCTTTTTGCTACAGGGAGCAAATTTACCTTCCCACCTGCAACAACTAAAAAAAAATTAAAGGGTAAAATATATGGAACAGTTTTCAAGAAAACGGACACCAGGCAATGAGGAAGAGCCGTCCCTGACAGAAGGGAAACGAGAGGACCCTCTCCCTGCCCGGCTCCCTGCCTGGGGAGGACCGTGGCTCTGGGCGCAGCAGAGGAGCCAGGTGGAGCCACCTCTTGAGGCCGAGGCGCTGACGTTCAGTTCGGACAGAGCACTGGAGGGGAGTGGCACAGAGGTGCAGGCTCCAGCTGGGTGCTGACAGCAGCGTCTGAGGCAGCCTCCAGGCCAGGCACAGCACCAAAGGGCTACCAGGAACAACCCTCGAGTTCACAGGGAGCCAGGGACACTCTTCCTCCCAGTCACAGTGTAAACTTCCTAATTCTCCGGCTCATCTCACCCTGGTAATTCCCTTAGTGGTCAGCCAACTGCGGCTCACAAGCCACATGCGGCTCTTTGGCCCCTTGAGTGTGGCTCTTCCACAAAATACCGACTTCTGCGCATGGGCCACGACGTTTCAATCGCACTGTACGTGCGCGTCCACACGTGGTATTTTGTGGAAGTGCCACACTCAAGGGGCCAAAGAGCCGCATGTGGCTTGCGAGCCGTGGTTTGCCGACCACTGCTAGACTAAACATTACTCTGGCCTCACCTAACAAAGCTTAAAAGTAAGACCCACCAGAATCAAACTGTTTCCAAGTAATTTAACCATATCTCAGAAAAAAGGTCACGAATATGTATAGAAATACAAAAATACCCAGCATCCAACACAATAAATTCAGTGTCTTGGCAGTTTGGCTCAGTGGATAGAGCGTCAATGAAGGTCGCAGGCAGGAGGCAACCAATCGATGTATCTCTCTCACATCAATGTTTCTCTCTGTCTCTCCTCCTCCCTTCTACCCTCTCTTAAAAAAAAATCAATGGAAAAATATCTTTGGGTGAGGATTCACAATAAATAAATAAATAAATTACCAGACATACAAGGAAGAAAACATGAACTATAATGAAGAGAAAAATCAATCAAAACTAACCCAGAAATGACACAAATGACAGAATTAATAAACAGAAACATTTAAACAGTTGTCCTAACTGTATTCTGTATCTTCAAAAACCTAGAGGAAAGATTAGACATGTTAAATGGAGACATGAAAGATAGACAAAGACCCAAATAGAATCATAAAAATACTCAATCCCAAAAAAGGCAGGAAAGAGGGAAAGGGGACAAAGAACACAGTGTCCTTCTCCTGTGAGCCTCTCCCCGAGGGCACTGTAAGGGGGACAGGACACAGTGTGGTTGTTTCCTCCTCCCCAGCCCTCTCTCTAACCACACCAACGCTTACCACTTCCTAAACATGCCAAGGGTCTCCCATCGCTGACGCTCTGCACGTGGCCCCCACTGCCTGGAACACCCCTTCTCGCACCTCCCTACTTGACAAAGTCCTGCCAGCTCTTCAATCCAAAACTCAACCACAACACTCACATCAAGCTTTCCTGAGTCCTTCCTCAGGATTCACACAAGTCTGTTTACACATCTTTTAGAAAATCACATTATAATAATCTGGTTTGAAATATTATTTATTTTAAATTATGAAAAAAATTAAAAATACAAAAAGATCCACAGAAGAGTATGACAAATACCCATATATTGAGATTTAATAAATGTTAAGAATTGTTCACATATGCCTATTTTTAAAAACCACACATTTCTAATACATTGAGAAACTGACACCCATTTCATTCCCTTCCTCTTAAAAGTAATCATTAACTTGCAGCAACATAATTGCATTCTTTCACTGCCCGTGTGTTTATAAGTAATGCACTGTTTTAAGAATATACTTTTAGCCCTAACCGGTTTGGCTCAGTGGATAGAGTGTCGGCCTGCGGACTCAAGGGTCCCAGGTTCGATTCCGGTCAAGGGCATGTACCTTGGTTGCGGGCACATCCCCAGTGGGGGGTGTGCAGGAGGCAGCTGGTCGATGTTTCTCTCTCATCGATGTTTCTAACTCTCTTTCCCTCTCCCTTCCTCTCTGTAAAAAATCAATAAAATATATTTTAAAAAATAAAAAAGAATATACTTTTAGCCCTGGCTTGTTTGGCTCAGTGGCTAGAGCGTCCGCCTGCGGATTGAAGGGTCCCAGGTTCGATTCCGGTCAAGGGCTTGATCCCCAGTAGGGGGCGTGCAGGAGGCAGCTGATCAGTGACTCTCTCTCATCATTGATGTTTCTCTCTCTCTCTCCCCCTCTCTCAAATCAATAAAAATATTTCTAAAAAAGAATATACTTTTATAACACATACATGTGCTCTCCAAGTGTTTTAAGATCAACTTTGAATTTTAGGAAATCATCTATACTGACACAGGTAGCTTTCATTTGAATCTGGCAGGCACTGCATCCCTGGGAGGCCTCCCAGGCTGTCCCTGACTTATTACCATTACAAGCGAGGCTGCCTGGACTTCTAGACATGTACCTTCATGCACAGCAAGTGCTTCCCAGCTTTTCTTCACTTGGACACAGAACTGCTGGGTGACAGAAAAGACACCTCCCAGTCCAGCAGACAAGAGACACATACTCCAGAGTGCTACACTGTGCTCGGTGCAGCTCGGTGGGAACGGCAGCTCACCATAGCCTCGCCCTCAGGGCAAAGTCCCGGGACTGACCCAGGTCATGAGGTTAATAAATGTCAGTTCTAGAACTTGAACCCAGGTTGGCTCAGCAAAGTCCATGTTCTCCATCTCCACATGACACCAGATTCTGGCCCAGTCGATAAAGAGGAAAGGGAGGTATCCAAACAGGTGCAGAAGGAGTGACGAAGGTGGAGAGAGATAACAGGAAGGTACTGCCCTGGCTGCACGGGGCAGGGAGGCACCGGCAGAGCCAAGAAAGAGACAGAGCAGGTCTCACAGGCTCGAGGGGAAATGAGGCTGGGGGGAGAGAGGTGCAGTCTTCAAATGGAGCCATGGTTTCTTTGTGGGGTGACAAATATTCTGGAGTTGGTGATGGCTGCACAAACTTGTAAAAATACACTAAAAGTTACTGAATTATACACTTTAAAAGGGTGGATTTTAGGAAATGTGAATAAACCCTGAATGAGAAAAAATGAAGCAGTCAGTGGGCTGACAGACAGAAGAGGAGTCAATTCCTGAAGAGGAGCTCCACAAGGTGTGACTGCCACCAGCAGCCCAGGGGCATGGGAGAGAGAATGGACGAACAGAGCCCTGCCCCAAAGAGCCTGACCTCTAGCAGAGAAGACAGGTCCCGCAGGCCTCCACCGCAGCCCACTGGGAGGGAGATGGCGGGCAGGCGCACAGCCCGGAGCATCCTATCTTCCAGTGCTGAGGACAGACCACCCAGTTCCTGTGCCTTGGGGCCTCTCTGCAGACAGGGCTAAAAATACTGACCTCCTAGGGTGGGTGTGAGGACTGACTGAGGCCAAGTCCTGTGCTTGGAAGCAGGCCTGACCCGGAGTGCCTGGGGTACGTTAGCTCTCACGACGCCCATGGAGGGGAAGACGTGACTCCTACAAGGTGGAGTGCCTGGGGGCTGAGCCTCAACTCCAGGTGCACCTGCCTGGCTGGACGCTCAGCCCCACCACTTACTGGCCTAAGTTTCTTAAACTCTCTGTGTCTCCGTCTCCCCGACTGTAAAATGCGGATGACGAAAGTAAATACCTCCAAGGTCAATGCGAACATGAAACAAGATAATCTATCAAATGCTCAGCACCTGCCTGGCAAACAGGAAGTGCCCAGTGAGTGTTGTTGGTCAGAGAAGGCTTCCCTGAGGAATGAGTGGCTTGAGTTTCACTCATTTTAAATTAA
This sequence comes from Myotis lucifugus, assembly GCF_000147115.1. NCBI lineage: Eukaryota > Metazoa > Chordata > Mammalia > Chiroptera > Vespertilionidae > Myotis > Myotis lucifugus. The sequence continues at coordinate 74,837 of NW_005872131.1, forward strand.
TGGCCACAAACCTCAAGAGGGAGCTAGTTTCCCTCTTCAGACAATTGCGACAAATGTCAGATAAGCACAATTGTGTACAGCCGCTTTCATCGAGAAGTGAGTCTACCTGCCCATCCTGGGACTCCTGGACCTGCTGCAGCCACGGAGGTGGCACGATGAGGACCAGGTGCAGTTCTGAGCCTCGGCTTCAAGAGGCTTCACAGCGTCCACCCTCAGTCTCTTGGACTCCGGTGACCAGTGTGTGAAAGCCCACGGGCCATGCAGAGGCCTGCACACCCAGCCAAGGCCCTGATCGTAGACGGAAGTGGAGAGGAGCCATCTGGCTGAACCCAACCCCAACTGGGCTCAACCCACAGACTCATGACCGGAAACAGAAATGGTCGTTTTAAGCCGCTCAGCACTGGATGGTCTGCTGCAATAGATAATCTAACAACCCTGTTCTTCCTTCTGCTCTTTCCTTCACCCTCCAGCATGCGTACCCCCTGAATCCATAGAAAAAGGAGGTCTCAACTGGGACCTCTCCTATTCCCTGCCTCCCCTCCTGCTATGATGGCCTCTTCCCCACGCTGCAGGCCCCTCCCCTCACACCTCCCAATGCTTCTCCCGCAGGAATCTCAGTGCCCTCCCGTCTGTGTGCACACGCACATACCCTGCCCCACAGACATTTCTCCAATCCCTGTTCACAGCAAAGCTTCCTCAAGGAACTGTCTGCTCTTACTGTCCCCAGAATCAAGGGGAGAAGGGAAAAGAAATATGAGCTCGACACTGAGGGCACCCCCACACACACACACTCACTGCTCACAGACGGGGGCAACAGTGCTTAGGTCAGACCACGCTTACACAGCATACGACTGCAGGGAAAATGTCAGAGGTCAGGGCTACCGAATGGCTAAAAACTGAAGGGGAGCCGAACCGGTTTGGCTCAGTGGATAGAGCGTCGGCCTGCGGACTCAAGGGTCCCAGGTTCAATTCCGGTCAAGAGCATGTACCTTGGTTGCGGGCACATTCCCACTGGGGGGCGTGCAGGAGGCAGCTGATCGATGTTTCTCTCTCATCGATGTTTCTAACTCTCTATCTCTCTCCCTTCCTCTCTGTAAAAAATCAATAAAATATATTTTTTAAAAAAAACTGAAGGGGAAACTGAACAAAGGGAAAATCCCACCCTGGCCGGTGTTGGTCAGTGGTTAGAGCACCGACCCACACAAATTCGATCCCAGTCAAGGGCACATATCTGGGTTGTCTCTCTCACATTAATGTTTCTCCTCCCCCCCCCCCTTCTTTCCCTTCTACTCTCTCTCTGAAAATCAGTGGAGAAAATAACGTTGGGTGAGGATTAACAACAACAAAAAGGGGAAAAGCCTCAAAATCTTCATTAAAATTCTTCCCAAATCCTTGGCTGACTCCTGAGCTGCACATGGTGAGATGACATGCCAAGAAATCAAATAGAAAAAAAGTCAAACTCATAGAAACAGAGTAGGGAGTGGCTGCCAGGGATGGGGGTTGGGGGTAGAAAGAGGCTGGTAAAGGTGCGAACATTCAGCTATGAGATGAATATGGTCTGAGGACCAAATGGGGATTGTAGCTGATGAAACTGTGTTGTATAACTGAAATTTGCTAAGAGGGTACAACTTCAATGTTCTCACACACACAAACTATGTGAGGCAATGGATATAATTAACTAGATGGGAAGAATCCTTTCACAATGTATGTACATGTATGTAAAATTATGATGTACTTTAAATATCTTACAATTTTATTGGTTAATTATACCTCAATAAAGCAATACAGCTGAGAAAGAGAGAGATACACACAAACCCATACACACCTGACCAGGCAGAAAGCAGCTGTTGTGAGATGAAAAAGATTTCAACAGTTGTCCAACACTGGGCGACAAATTTTGGATTTTCTGTTCTGCCATATTAGAAAGGTTTTCCATTAAAACCCCAGAAGGGCCATGGCTTGGGAGTAAAAACCATGTTCCAGAACTAAGGGCTGTGCCCTAAAACATAGGGCAAACACCAAACAGATCCACCCTTGAAAAGCTTCACAGAATCAAGATGCTCTCCCAGTAATTTAACAGCCGGCCATAACAAAACTTAATTCTCTTTAAGGGAAGATAACTTAAAACAGAGACTCTAGAATGTACTATCCACAATGTCCATTATACAACAAAGTTACTAGACATGCAAAATAGAAAAATGTGAACCATGATCAAGAGAAAAAAACAATCTACAGAACCCACAAATGACCGTATGTTGCAACTGACAGATGACAACTTCAAAACACCATCATAAATATGTTAAAGGACTTTGGGGAAAACAGGGCAGAAGGGATGAGCAGGTGGAAAATTAGCAGAGACTTGTGAACTTGAAAAAAGAACCAAAAGGAAATGCCAAAATTAAAAATATAATACTTGGAATTAAATGTCACTGGATAGAATTAATAACAAAATGAATACAGAATATACTCATGTAAACAGCGAGAGAAAATAATTTTTAAAATACAGCCACGCTCAGCACCTGTGGGAGAAAATCAAACAATCTAAAATAGATGTCACTGGACTGCCAAGAGGAAAGGAGAGTGAGACAACAGCCAAAAAGTTTCCAAAGTTGATTACATACGCCAACCCAGAGAGCCAAGGACTGAAGTAAATCCCAGGAAGGATAAATACTAAAACACCAAACTCAGAAAATTACCATCAAACTGAAAAAGAAAAAAAGTTTATAGAAATAGAGAATTTACTTACTTAATAAAAATAAATAAAATATCTTAAAACACAGCAGGAAATGATGTCAGGTGAACAATAAGAATCACAACTGACTTCTCACTAGAAACAACACACTATGGGAGATGATGGAGAAACTTCTTTATTTTTTATTTATTTATTTATTTTTTTTATTGATTTCAGAGAGGAAGGGAGAGGGAAAGAGAGTGAGACAGAAACATCCGTGATGAGAATCATGGACCAGCTGCCTCCTGCACGCCCCCTACTGGGGATGGAGTCTGCAACCCAGGCATGTGCCCTTGACCGGGAATCGAACCCATGACCTCCTGGTTCCTAGGTCGACGCTCAACCACTGAGCCATGCCGGCCAGGCTAGAGAAACTTCTTTAAAGGGCTAAAAGAAACAACTGTCAACCTAGAATTTTATAACCAGCAAAAATATCCCTCAACACTGAAGGGCAAATAAAGACATTTCTAGACAAACAAAAGCTGAGAGAATCCGTACCCAGCACACCCACAACTTAAGAAATACTGAAGTCCTAGCCAGTTTGGCTCAGTAAATACAGCATCTGCCTGCAGATAGAAGGGTCCCAGGATTCGATTCCAGTCAAGGGCAAGTAACTCAGTTGCAGGCTCCCAGCCCTGGACGGGGACATGCAGGAGGCAACCAATCAATGTGTCTCTCTCACATCGGTGTTTCTGTCTCTCCCACTCCCTTCCATTCTCTATAAAAATCAATGGAAAAAATATCCTCAGGTAAGGATAAAAAAGTAATCTGCGGACTGAAAGGTCCCAGGTTCGATTCCGGTCAAGGGCATGTACCTGGGTTGCGGGCACATCCCCAGTGGGGGACATGCAGGAGGCAACCAATCAATGTGTCTCTCTCACATCGGTGTTTCTGTCTCTCCCACTCCCTTCCATTCTCTAAAAATCAATAAAATATATTTAAAAAAAAAATCAATGGAAAAAATATCCTCAGGTAAGGATAAAAAAGTAATTTAAAAATAAAGAAACTAAAGAAAGAGCTTCAGGCTGAGGACAATGATGCCACCTAGAACTGTGATCTGCGAAAACAATGAAGAACTTCCCAACTCATTCTCTGGGGCCAGTTACCCTGATACCAAAAGAGTATCATCCTATATAATAAAAGCCTAATATGCTAAGTTTCCGGTCATCCAAGGCTGCTCAGCCGCTCACTATGACGTGTACTGACCACCAGGGGCTAGACACTCCAACCGGTAGGTTAGCTTGCTGCTGGTGGATGGTGAGACAGGCCAGACACGCCCTGGAGCCCTCCTGCAGTCCCTCCCTGGCTGGCCAATCTCCCGCATCCCTCCCCGGCCCTGATTGTGCACCGGTGGGGTCCCTCGGCCTGGCCTGCACCCTCTCGCAATCCAGGACCTCTTCGGGGATGTTGGAGAGCCGGTTTTGGCCCGATCCCGCAGGCCAGGCTGAGGGACCCCACTGGTGCACTGACCATACATACATCCAACCGTCCGACCGGCATAAAGAATGGCATGCTTTATGCTATAGATGTGAATGAGAGGAGAATATAAGTGTGAAGTCACACTGATATTTGTCAGGTTACTACAGAAACGTCACCTGTCTGTCAACACATGGGATGTTTTCACTTACATTTTCGGCAATCTGATCAAAAAGTTCAATACTGCCCTAACTGGTTTTGCTCAGTGGATAGAGTGTCGGCCTGCGGACTCAAGGGTCCCAGGTTCAATTCCGGTCAAGGGCATGTACCTTGGTTGCGGGCACATCCCCAGTAGGGGGTGTGCAGGAGGCAGCTGGTGGATGTTTCTCTCTCATGGATGTTTCTAACTCTCTATCCCTCTCCCTTCCTCTCTGTAAAAAATCAATAAAATATATTTTTTTAAAAAGTTCAATACTATTTGATAATATGCTCATTAATGGTGCGGGGTGACACTGTCACATTATTAAATAAACATCAAATTGTGACACTTCAAATAAAACAAATGAAAAGTGTATAGAATTAACAAATGACAAGCATCTTAACAGCACAAAACACGGTCAAAAAAACGTTTACAAGTCAATCGAAACAGTCCACGTTAATATTCGATAATATTTCTAAATAAATTATATAACATTTTATATTTTATTTTTAAATATTTATAAAAATTATTAAATTAAAAAAATGAACTTTTTTATGTATGCGTGGTACATACGATGCACACTGGCAATTTAAAAGTAAATGTTTACTTGCAAATGCGCAATACATATAAAGCTCTTGCTGGCACCAATCACACATGTGTGTTTCAATCTTTCATTGTCAATCGTGAATATGGTTGTTCTTGTTGACACTGAATTGTAGTTCCTTAAAATGGATAATAACAGAAATCAACATGGTCAAGAAAATATATCTGAAAAACAATTATTGGCACAATATACCTCTGAGGTTGAACCCCTAGTATATAGATATTATATACTAGGGGCCCAGTGCACGAATTCATGCACCTTGAAAGGAACTGTGGGCCGTTAGGTTGCTGTAGGCACAGGGGCGGGCGGGTCTCGGCCCATTCTCCGCGCCCCTGCCTGGCCCCTCCCGCCGAGACTCCCAGTCCCATCTGCCGGCAGCCCTGCTCCCTCCACAGCTTCTCCCATGCACTGACGGCACTGGCCCCGCTGGCACCTGCTGATGGCATGGAGCAATTGGGGCCAGCGCCAGCAGTGGGTGCGAGTGGCGGCTGCTGCCCCGATAGCCCCTCAGAAGCAGGGAGAGGTGCAGAAGCCCTCAGGGGCGATCAGGACCAGCACCGGGTGCTGGAAGCGGGTGCAAGCAGCAGCTCCAGCACTGGCAGTGGGTGTGAATGCCAGTCGGGACTGCAGCGTGCAGGAGCAAAGAATTTTTTAGTAACCACCAGACGCTTGCCCCGATGAGAGCGACCAGCGCCCTGCATTGGTCTGGCGTCCCCACTCACCTGCTCCACTCTTCCGTCGCAGCCAACACCCACCATGTTCCATGCATGCCCCCTGGTGGTCAGCACACATCATAGCGACCAGTTGTTTGGTTGTTCCGCCATTCGGTCTATTTGCATATTAGCCTTTTATTATATAGGACTAGTGGCCCGGTGCACGAAATTCGTGCACATTGAAAGGGAATTCATTAGAGGAAATATTTTAATATTGCTATTTGCCCTTTCCTCAGCTGTGATGAGGAAGCTGGGGTGACAGCCACACTGTCCCCGGAAGCCTAGGTCAAACACTGGAGGGCCGGTTGGGGGCCTGACTGGTGGTGAATTGCAGCCAGCCCCGATGTCCCGGCCGGAGAGCGGGTTGGGGGGCGGTGACTGCGGGCGGACCACCGCCCCGCCAGATCCGATCTGCCGGCGGGAGAGCGGGTTGGGGGCATGACTGTGGGTGGACTGCCGCCCCGCCAGACCCAATCTGCCGCGGGAGAGCGGGTTGGGAGACGGCGACTGCGGGCGGACCCCCGCCCCGCCAGAACCGATCTGCCGGCGGGAGAGCGGGTTGGGGGCATGACTGTGGGTGGACTGCCGCCCCGCCAGACCCAATCTGCCGCGGGAGAGCGGGTTGGGAGACGGCGACTGCGGGCGGACCCCCGCCCCGCCAGAACCGATCTGCCGGCAGGGAGAGCGGGTTGGGGGCATGACTGTGGGTGGACTGCCGCCCCGCCAGACCCAATCTGCCGCGGGAGAGCGGGTTGGGAGACGGCGACTGCGGGCGGACCACTGTGGTCACGCTGGCCAGCCCTGGGTCAGGTCACACACGGGTCGCCCGCCATCCAGGTCACAGATAGCAGGCCCGGATGCGGAGGGGCAGACGGGATGGCGCTGTCCCATCCTGCCTGCAGTATGCAAATTAGCCGCCATCTTTGTTGGCGGTTAATTTGCATATCTCAGTGATTAGCCAATGGGAATGGTAGCGGTCGTACGGCTAATTACCATGTTTCTCTTTTATTAGATAGGATACTATTTTGACATGTAATTTTTTGCAGTAATGTAATTACTGCACGAATCTTTCTTCTAATTAATTTCCTTTCAATGTGCATGAATCCGTGCACTGGGCCACTAGTCTCTTATGAATACAGATGTAAAAATCCTCAACAAAACACAAGCAAACCAAGTCCGGACACACATAAAAAGGGTTATACACGCCGAAACCGGTTTGGCTCAGTGGATAGAGCATCAGTCTGCGGACTGAAAGGTCCCAGGTTCGATTCCAGTCAAGGGCATGTACCTGGGTTGCGGGCACATCCCCAGTGGGAGATGTGCAGGAGGCAGCTGATCGGTGTTTCTCATCGATGTTTCTAACTCTCTATCTCTCTCCCTTCCTCTCTGTAAAAAATCAATAAAATATATTTTTTAAAAAAAAGGGTTATACACTACACCAAAGGGATTTATCCTAAGAATGCAAGGTTGCTTTAATACCTGTAAATCAATTAATATAACACATCATATATCAATAGCATAAAGGACAGAAACCAAGTGATCACCTCAAAAGTTGCAGAAAAAGACACTTTCCCTTCAATGCGGCCACAGGGACATAAATGCATATATAAACCTTACATACCATGAATCCAACCATAAATGTCTGCTGCTAACCCAGGGAAATAGAACCAGGGATTTCTTGAACAACACAAACCAGAACCATCATTTTATGGGCTTTGCATTCCTCCCTGCTTCTTCCTGCCAAACACTAACCCTAAGGCTCCCTGTGGGATTCAGTGGCCAGAATGTCAGCAAGGGGCCCAGCCAGACTCCACGGCTGAGGCAGCCCCAGCCCTGCACCTCCATCTCCCCCTGGAAAACCAGCCACAGCTTCAAACTCGGCTCCAGCTGGTGGGGTTGGAAGGGTGACAGGGCTGTTTTATTATTTTGTTTGTTTGTTAATCCTCACCAGCAGATATTTTTCCATTGATTTTTAGAGAGAGTAGAAAGGAGAAGAGAGAGTCAGAGAGAGAGAAACATCGGTTGATTGCCTCCTGCACACAGGCCAGGGATGGAGCCTGCAACCGAGGTACCTGCCTTGACCAGAATCGAACCCAAGATCCTTCAGTCTGCAGACCAACACTCTGACCACTGAGCAACCAGCTAGGGCTGACAGGGCTGTTTTAACCTAATGTTTTAGGGGACTCCTGATGTATAGACTATTTTAATGATTGAATTTTACAAGATCTGTGCTCTGGGGCTTTCTTAGTGAAGGACAATAATTTTAAGATGAACCTTAAAATGTTCTATATGTGAAGGGGAAAAAAGTTGCAGAAAAGGCAATGGACAAAATCAACACCTTTCATGGTAAAAACATTCCACACATTAGGACTAGAAAGCAATTTTCTCAACCACTGAAGGCCCATTATCTCCACTCCTATTCAATGGTCCTAGCCAGTACAACGGTGCAAGAAAAAGAAATAAAAGGCTTAACAATTGGGAAAAAAGTAAAACTGTCTTTATTTGTAGATAATGATTATATAGATAGAAAACCCAAAGGAATATACAAATGCACTATGAGAACTAAGTGAATTGAGCAAAGTTACAGGATACGTGATCAGTACACACTAACCAACTGTGTTTTTGTACATTAACAACAAATAGTTGAAAAACAATATAAAAATATTTTAAAAAACATAAAAAATATCAAATATCTACAAATATATTGAATGAAAAAAGTGTACCATCATACTGAAAACTACAAAGAATTGCTGAAAAAAATTAAACATTTAAATAAATGGAGAGACATACCATGGGCACATATCAGAAGACTCGACATTATTCAATCCTAAAATTAATGTATAGATTCAATGTAATCCCAACCAAACTCTCAGCAAAAATTTTTGTACAAATTGAAAAGCATATTCTAAGACTTGCAGAAAATTCTGTAGAAAAGTGAAAGTGAAGGTCTTACACTCCTGATTTCAAGACTTACCATTAAGTTACAGTAATTCAAAGTGTCGTATTGGCACAGGATAGAGAAACAGACCAATGGAACATAACAGAAAGCCCAGAAATAAGCCTATGCACACATCTTCAAGTAATTTATAACAACGCCTCCAATGCAATTTAATGCAGAAAAGAGAGTCTTTTCAACAAATGATGCCAGAAAGATTATATAATCCATGTGGAGAAAAAAAGCACCGAGTCTACCTCACCTAAAAAATAATTCAAGCTGACCCAGCTGGTGTGGCCCAGTGGATGAGCATCAACCCGTGAATCAGGAGGTCATGGTTCAGATTCCTAGTCAGGGTACATGCCCAGGTTGCAGGCCTGATCCCCAGTAGGGGGCATGCCGGAGACAGCTGATCAATGATTCTCTCTCATTGATGTTTCTATCTCTCCCTCTTCCCTCCTCTCTCTGAAATTAATAAAAACATATTTTTAAAAACATGCAAGATGGGTCATTCAGAAAATAGATCAGCCCTGGCCAGTGCGGCTCAGTTGATTGAAGCATTGTCCTGTACACCAAAAGGTCACAGTTAGATTCCTGGTCAGGGCACAAAGCTAGACTGTGGGTTCAGTTCCCGGATGGACTACATAGAAGAGGCAACCAATGGATATTTCTCTCTTACATCAATATATCTCTCTCTCTTTCTTTCTCTCCCCCCCTTCCACTCTCTCTCTAAAAAAAAAATCAATGAAAAAAATAACTTTGGGTGAGGATTAACCGAAATAAATAAATAAGTAAGTAAGTAAGTAAATAAATAAATAAATAAAAGCAGAATAAATAAAAGCAGATCAGTATTTGCTTGCAGGTGGAATGGCAGGGAAGGGTGGGAGTTAGTGATCGCAAAGTGGCATGAGGAAATTTTGGGGGTGATGGATATGTACACTATCTTGACTATGATGATTTTACATGTTATACATGTACCAAAACTTTAACAAAAGATGAAGTTTCTTCTTTAAAAAGAAAAAGATGAATCATAAACCTAAATACAAACGCTACCACTATAAAGGTACAAAAAAAGAAAAATATTGACATATTTTTACTTCATCCGAACTAAAATTTTCTGTTCAACACACTATTAAGAAACAAATAGGCCGAACCGGTTTGGCTCAGTGGATAGAGCGTCGGCCTGCGGACTCAAGGGTCCCGGGTTCGATTCCGGTCAAGGGCATGTACCTTGGTTGCGGGCACATCCCCAATGGGGGGTGTGCAGGAGGCAGCTGATCGATCTCTCTCATCGATGTTTCTAACTCTCTATCCCTCTCCCTTCTTCTCTGTAAAAAATCAATAAAATATATTTAAAAAAAAAAAAAAAGAAAGAAACAAATAGGCAAACCATAAACAGGAAAAAATATTCACCCCTCACTTCCTCTCTTCTTCCCACTCCCTCACTACATATGTATGTACATACACATACCTCATAAAGGACTCATAACCAGAATATATTTTTTATATTTTTATTGATTTTTAGAGAGAGGAAGGAAAAGGGAGAGAAAAACATTGATGTGACAGTGAAACATCAATCAGCTGCCTCCTGCACCCTCCCCACAGGGGATCAAGCCCAAAACCTTGGCATGTGCCCTGACTGGGAATTGAACCAGCAACCTTTCAGTGCATGGGATGATGCCCAGCACAACTGAGCCACATTGGCCAGGGCCAAAATGTACATTTTTTTGAACTTCTAAAAATAAATAATAAAAAGACAAACAATCCAATAAAAAATGGGCAAAAGACCTGACACTTCACAAGAGATACACAGATGGCCAATACGCACATGGAAAGCTGCTTGCCATTTTATTCACCAGAGAAATACAAAGTAAAACCACAGTGAGATACCACTACCACCTGAATGGCTAAAATTAAAAAGACTGACAATACCAAGTGCTGATGTGGATGTGGAGAAACTGGAACTCTCCTGTATTACTGGCAGGAGTATAAAATGGTACCAGTATGGAAAACTGTTTGGCAGTTTCTAGAAAAGCTAAACACACATCTATATCATGACCCAGCAATCCCACTCCTAAATATTTGCTCACAAGAAATAACAAAAGACATGCCTAAGAATCTTCAGATTTTAGTCAGAATAGCCAAAAAATAAAAGCAACCCAAATGTCCATCAATAGAAGAGCGATAAACAAATGAGGATATTTTCATACAAAGGAATATTACTCAAATAAAAAGCACAAACTACAAATACAGGCACCAAAATCACTAAACCACAAAAACATCACACTAAGCAAAAGAAGACAGATACAAAAGACCATATGCTTTATGATTTCATTAATATGAAGTTCAAGAACCTGTAAAATTAATCTATAATAATAAAAATCAGAAATATGGTTGCCTTGGGATTCTGAGGACTGGTGTAAAAACTGGAAACAGACACAAACTTTTAGGGGTGATAGAAATGCTCTATATCTTAGCATGAGTGATAGACACAATGGTGTATACATTTATTAAAATTTATCAAAGTGCCCGGCCAGTGTGGCTCAGTGTTTGAGCATCAGCCTAAGAACCAGGAGGCCACGGTTCGATTACCAGTCAGGGCACATGCCCAGGTTGCGGGCTGGATCCCCACTAGGAGGCGTGCAGGAGGGAGCCAATAGATGATTCTCTCTCTCCCTCTCCCTTCCTCTCTGAAATCAATAAAAATATTTTTTAAAAGTCATCAAAGTTATATATTTAAGATCTGTATATTACATTGGGTATAAAATATTAATACTTTTTACACAGTGGAATTTTTGAAAAAATAAAACTACAATTGCATATTCTGTGCTAAACAGAAGAGGGCTGTTTGCTGTACATGGATATGACATGATCTCCAAGAGGAAGCGGATGGCTGAGGGACAGGGTAAGAGTGAAGTTGACTTCCCAATACTGTGGATCTTTTGCATCGTATTCTGCATTCAGATCACCATGTGCCTGACCCACTCATTTATTTACTGTGACCTTGGGTATGTTACTTCATTTGTCTGTGCTTCAGTGTTCTCATATGAATATTAACAGAAGTATTAAGAGAAACTACATCAAGTTGTTTTCAGAATTAAACGATTATCAGGTTAGATGCTGAAATGTAGAATTTAGCACTGGTTTTCATTCTGGTTTATAGTAAGTTCTGCACAAGTCATATACCCACTTTATGTCAAAATGTTATTCTCACAAGGATACAAGAATAAAAGATAAAGCACTTTGTTTAAAAAAAAAAAAAGAATTAGCCCTAGATAGTTTGGCTCAGTGGACAGAGTGTCAGCCCACATACTGAAGGGTCACCGGTTCAATTCCAGTCAAGGGCATGTACCTTGGCTGCAGGCTCTATCCCCGGTACTGATCCCCAGCCCTGGTTGGGGTGTGTGTGGGAGGCAACCAATTGATGTGTCTCTCTCACCTTGATGTTTCTCTCTCTCTCTTCCCCTCATTTTCACTCTCTCTAAAAATCAATGGAAAAATATCCTCGGGTAAGGATTAACCAAAAAAATAATAATAATTAAATGAGATGATATAGGTAATACACATTAAAAAATACCAGGGCCTGCCCTGGCCAGTGCTGCTCAGTGATTAGAGCATCAGCCCACACACTGAAAGGTTATGGGTTCTGATCCCCGCCACAGTGGGGGGGTGCGGAGACAGCCAATCAATGTGTCTCTCTCACGTCCCTTCTACTCTCTCTAAAAAGCAATGGAAAAAATATCCTCCTGCTAGGATTAACAATCTACACTAATAAAAGAGAAACATGAAAATCGGTCATCACTCTACACCCACCAGCCAATCAGGGCGAGTATGCAAATTAACCCAACAAAGATGGCCATGGCCATAGCGGCCAGGCAGTGCTTGGGGCTGCTGGGGGCCAGATGGGAGACACAAACACACAGAGCCCAGCACCCAGCAGCCCCCAAGCCCCGGCATCGCGGGTGCTGGGGCTGCTGGGGGGATCAGAAGACATAAACCCCGCAGGAATGGGGACCCCAGGAGCTTCCGGGACCCCAGCAAACCCCAAGGGCCAGCCACTTGTGGGGTGGGGGCTGCTGGGGGGCGCTGATCGGAGACACAAAACAGGCAGTCCTGGCACCCCAGAAGCCCCAAAGGCCACCACCGCGGGGCTGGGCTTGCTGGAGGGCCAGATCTGGAGACACAAACATTGCAG